>NW_009204762.1:0-14201 GCF_000690835.1 Fulmarus glacialis
CTTCTAGCAGCTTCTCACAGAAGCCACCCGTGTTAGCCCCCCTGCTACCAAAACCTTGCCACACAAACCAATACAGGGGGAAATCACATATTTATCAGCAAAATGTCAGCTAGGAGCCACTATAACTGCCCATACATAACTCGAAGAAAGCAAGACAAGTTTATCAGAAATCCTTCCATCCCTAAGCCTCCGTTATCTTCTTTATGGTAAAATCCAATAAAGTATATTAATGCCGGAAACACTGGGTTTGAGTTTTAGCAAGGGATAATCACTTCCAGTAAGTGATTTGATCTTTATGAAGGTCTTTTCCCAATGTAAAGATATTTATGACTTTAGAATTTTAACTTTTTATTTTTTTTTTTTAAACTTAAAATAGGACAAAATCTCAGGACAGTATTTATATTGACTTTCTCTGACAAAATCTTTTTCTTTCTTTCTTTCTTTCTTTCTTTTCTTCCCCCTCTTTTGGAACTCCACACTTTTCCCTTCACAGAAAAAAGTTTGCAAAATACAAAAAGGGGTAGATCTGCTTGGTTAATATTTCACTAAATGATCTCTTACTGTCTTGCTGGCAGGAAAACACATGCCAAGCCTGTTACTTGTTACTTGTAATTTCCCTATGAGGTAGCTTCAGGTGGCATTCACGTCAGCAAAGGTTTTAACTTGACTCTACCAGGCCACTTGCTTGATCTTGTCAGTCTCCTCTCTCTAATTAAAATACTAAAGCAGGTGTACAGTGATACATAAGAAGGCACCTTTGGGTGACTCCACCTTCCTTGTTAAAGGAAAAAAGATGTCAGGTGAAGGAATGCACAGCTCATTAGGAGTGTGAATAAAGCAATAGCTGGGACTGAAGTCTGAAACAAAAAGGTCGTTAGAGATGGATGAATTTGGGGACTGAAGTGGAGGAAGCAACTCTGTTGTTATTTTGCATATGCATAGTAAGAAGGTTTGCTATTTCCCTCCTGTATCTGTAACCCTCCCCAGAGAAATTTTGGAGACTAACTTCCACCTAGTGACTAGTGTCCATGAGTTGCTTACTGCAACATTGTTCCTCCGTTTGAAATGTAACCCAAGGGAAGGATATCTTTGAATGTAAATGGTAGATGAAATTTAGCATCTGACAGACAAGACTCGTCATAGCTTTTTGTTATTTTGCCAAGAAGGTCACATTTATGACCAGCATTTCTGAGCCCAAATATTTGAACTGGAGATCAAATTCTGTTGGAGTTACTTAACTGAACAGTAAAATGTCATCTTTTCAATATAATGAGTAGAAACGGTACGATTTTGGATCATAAGGAAATTGTCATGATTAGGGTGGAATGATAGTGGAGAACTTCACAATCTCCTGAGTCAACTCTGTCAGCTTGGATGTTTTTCAGCAAGGTATTCTATAATGGGAGCAGTATTTATATATTTTACCCTTCCTAGCAAAAGATTTTGCTCATTTTCTGTACTCTGGTGATTTATTACAGATTACTTGGTCAGTTTGACAGTAGATGTATGCAGGCATAATCAGTGGAGATATTGGCAAATGACGCCAATGGAGGATAGGTGTTACAGGGGTTAACACTGTGTGCTGTTAAAATGGTTACTTCATTAAACTGCAGATGTGACTTCTTCATAATGGTTTTGGATGCTCTTTAATATTAACATTTGCAGGAATGGCTTTGTTTCATATTCAAATGAAAATCAAGTCCTTAGTGCCTTATATATGTATTCATTCAGACGTAGCAAATGGGAATGCTGCTATGGGAAAAGCTGACCTCAGACCTTCAAAATGGTGGCAAATCCATGAGCAGAGAGGTTGATCGTATGAATTGCCTGTTTAGTTAGCCTCAAAGTATGTGGAAAACTTTCACATTAACACTCCTATCATTCAAGCTGAAAGAAGCAGATTTTGAATACATCCAAATACAACCCAATAAGCATGCCTCTTGGACAGATTTTTTCAGGGAAGAATGTAATGGTCATGGAAAATACTAGTTTCAAGGGATTTGCATGTAGCAGAGAATAAGGGGAATATTTTCAATTTTTGACCCTGAGCTCAGTTAAATATCATGAGGTGTTAATTTATTTGTTTTTGAGGGAAAGGGTTCAAGTTACAGGGTAAAGCTAGAGTAGCAGTGACAAAGGTACATGCTTGTCAAGGGCATAATTCAGAAGCAGGCACTAGACGTAATTACTCAGTGACATATGCATTGTTTCAGTACAGGGAATGAAAATAAAGAAGAGACATTAATCAGAACGATAATCAGTCAATGATGCAATAATGGTGATCTAGCTGTACTTAGTTAGAACACCTCATGTCCAGGAAAATATCCAGGTAGTCACCATTTTCATACTGATTATATCATGAAAAATGAGGGTAATGATTCAGGTTTGGCAGCCACAGGGTTCTCCTGCACTGAGAAACTAATAAATGGACACTAAATCTTGATATACTTATCACATTGGGGCTGTCAGGAGTACATAATCTTCTGCAGAAAAGTTTCCTTGAACATTCAGTGCACCATAGTTTACTTTTCCCATTTGACTAGCACTTTAATAGCATAAAAATGCTTAGTACTACATTAAGACTTCCTTTAGATATCATGTTTCTGACACACTCAAATAGTACCTCTTTTCAATAGCAGAGGGTGCCTTAACTAAGAAGGGCCAGACTCTAATTTGGGCAGTATTATTTGCACTATAGGGTCACACTGTAGTCCCTTATGAGTTCCTTGAAGTTAGATTTTGGCACAGGCATGTTACCAGTTGGATTGAATATGGGTAGAATTTTCTATTCTCTCCACCTGCTCTACATATTGAACAAGAAGAGTTGTTACTTGCTTCTGCTATTGATGAGAATTAAATTACTTCCTTATTCCTCCAAGCAGAAAGGAAGCAGGGTAGTTATTGCAGCTACAGAGAGTGCTTCCAATTTGGAAAGCTAACCTACCAGAAGCTATACGTAAGTATCTTAACTTTCTCTGAAACATTTTTTCATCATTTGAAAATATTTTTTTTTCTTCTTCCCCACCCCCTGCCCTGTGATGGCAACCACAAAGCTGAAAATGAATGGTCATTCACAGGTAGTCATAAATGAAAACACTCATTTATAACTAACTTATAAATAGTTTTGAGCAAATACAAAAAATTTAAGACCTACCACACCCTCTAAGGAAAGCTTATTGTCTCTGGGACATCTTTATGAGTCGTTGTTTATTAGGTTGGGGTTTTTGTTGTTGTTTTTGGTTTGGGTTTGGCTTGGTTTGTTTTGGCAAACCTTCCAGATAATACCAATAACATGGTGTAACATGGAAGGCATTGTGTTTAAATGCTATTTTCTTCCGCTCCAGTCCCTACCTTGGAGCACCTCTTTTCCCTCTTTATATACCCCATTTATCAACCATTTAAAAACCTTGAGAGAGAATGAAGTCAACTAATCGTCCATTTGATTCCTTGGCTCACTCAGCTGCTTAAGGATGTCTTCTTTACATGGCATTTCTCATTATAGACAGAATATGCAGTTACCCACACACAAGTATGGCATCTTTGTCTCTGAAGTAATGGCATTTAAACTCCAGGAAATTTTAATAGAGTAGTCCACATTCAGCCTCTCACTCTTCTCTAAATACCTACTGTGAACAAGCTTTCTCTTTCCTGCTGCTTTGAAATGAACAATTAAAGGCAGTTCAACCTTGAGTAAGCCTGGGAACACGTGGGCATTTCTGGGCTTGATGGAGGATGTGTCATCGTGTGTTGTCAGCATTTGGTTTTATTTCTCACAATATGATAGTCATTTTCTTTTGTGAAATCCATAGAAAAGACAAAAAAGAACAAATTCTAATAAAAATAGATTGTTGATAACAATCTGAGTTTACAGAATGTTTTAACCATTTCCTGCTAATCCAAAGTTGAGACATTTACTACTAAGGAATTTCATTTAACAAAGGGGCAAAATTGACCGCAGTTGAAACCTGTGAGAGTTCTTCAGATTTTCACACATTACTTCATTTTTCTACTCCCATTTTCTTCACTGATTGAATTCCAGCAACTACTCCTATCTACACTGCCTGATTCAAAACCTATCAAAGTCAATGGAAATGGTCATATTAACTTTGCTGGGCTTCGGTCCAGGTCCTGAGCCATATGGAGCTTGAACCAACCTTGACCTTAGTGGAGATGAAACAAGTCACCTCCAACATCTTATCAGTAGTTTTCTACAATCCATCAGTAAGATGTGTCACATATGCAGCATGAGTGAATCCACCTGCCAAGAGTGATACTTTTGTGCTAGTGGCTGGTGGCTAGTCTGGTCAGTCATGCTATTCTCCCTGTATGATACGAGAAGTTATGCGTATTAGGCATTTTTTGCTCCTATTTAAAAATGACAGCCTGGGTTCTAACTTTGCATTAACTGCTCATAAAGTTCTGCAAATTTCTCTCCTTCTTTTTGTGATTAGCACATTAATGATCGTCACATGGTTCAGAGCAGTGCTGCAGAAAGTTTGGATGACTAACAGACCTTTCTATTGTCACTGCTGGGGAATGTTTAAAAAAAGGTGATGCAATTAAGAAATACTCATACAAATCATAAGAGGAAATGAATTGTGGTTTTGAGTTAAATGGCAAAGCATTAATACATTCCTCACAGCAGAACGTCCTTGCGTCCTTAGTACACTCAGGTCATAAGTATGCAGCTTAGGCTACCACTGAGCTGTGATTCAACTTAGTGGATCAAGTGAATAGTGCCCTAAAACTGACAAAGAATTTACAAACTGTACAGCACATGTGCAATGTAAAATGATCACAGTCTCTTAATTCTACTAATAAAAATTAAGAAATTTTGCCTAGCTTGTATCATCTACATACCTGTTAATGAAGGATTCTTTTGCATGATGCATTCAATACAACAATAGGCTTACAGGCAATCAATTTTTTCTCCCCACAGGTATTTTCAAGGATTCATGATTTTTCCCCGCTCAAGGTAACTGACAAAATTAAAAAAGTCAAAATCTCAAAAATGCCCCTGAAAATATACTGCCCTTACTACAGCCACAGCAAAACTAGTAAAATTAATCAGTTTGTGTCAGTCAGCTATTCTAAATCCTTTCCTATCAGTACTGTATTTTTAAAGCTAATTCCTTTTACTTTGTTTTCTGTACAAAATTTGTTGCTTAACTAACTAAGTCTAATTGTAAGTCTACTTAAAAAATGTTGATTTTTAAAATGAAAATCTTCCAAGAATAACCCAAAGTTTCAGGTAGTGATTCTCTATTCAGTAGACTTTTTTGTTTGTTTGTTTGTTTTAAATCAGTGCTAAATTAGTGTTACAGAACAGTGATAAATACATTCCATAATTTGAATTAGTTTCTACAGTTTCCCACAGCAAGCAGAGACTACACCCCATGTCAGTGAGAGATTTCACATTGGGGTCAGGAGCTGCCATTCTCATGTTTTTTCTGTGCTGTTTATCTCTAAGATAGTGCCTAATCAATCTCTAGTGGGGATATACAGACCTTACAATCCTTAGGAAACCCTTAGCATGGAAATCACCACATGTCACCAATGATCATTACCTTGCAGGATTTCTGTACGTGCAACATTTTACAGTAAACTGAGTGAAGGATGTGTCTTGCAGTGAAAGGACAAAGAGAAAACTGACACCCCAGGGAGACATTACTCACAGAGCGTGGTGGTCCTGTGGACAGATTTCTTCTCACTGGCAATAGGTCTTGAAACTTATTTAACAGTGTGTACCTCCAGTATCAGAACTATTTCATGCTGGCACAATGCCCCATCTCTTTACCAATTATTATGAATTTATCTATGACTTTCTTCGTTCATGTCAGACTGAATGTTACAGGTCTGTTAGCTGAATGATCCTGAATAGCTTTGAAGAAGTATCTCTTCAGATCTCTCTGATATACACAGCACAGATGGTTATGCTGATTTATTTATTTATTCCCCTTCAAAATATGAATTAGCTTTTTGCTCTAATCAAGTAGCCTCTGTGTTTGTGCTCAGATCAGTGTATATTTTAGGCCACATCTAACAAATTGTTCACAGAGCAGTAATTGTGCTTCATAGCTTCTACTTCCATCTTATTCTTATTGGTCATACAGGTATTGTTTCCATAAGGTTAATTGATGAGACCAAACTCAGAAACGAGGGATCAGAAACACAATGACTCTGTGAGATTTATGATCAACAAAAGATTATTATAAGCTGTTCTGAGATGGTGAATGTAAAATAGTATTTATTGTTTAGAGCAGGGGAGACCAGGGGCTAAATCATGAGAACTTTTTATAAACTCTATAGAAACTCCTGGGCTCTTACAGCACTTCTTATGCAGGTTCACATGCAAGGCATGTGCTTGTAAGCAGGGATTGCACAGTGTTTGGGGACTTCAACATAACAATACACTCAAAAGAAAGAAAGAATGTCTCCGTTAAGTGAGATTTCGTTTAGATTTCAGTACTGCTTTTGTCTTCCATTGTTTTTTCTAGGAATATTTTGGATCAAGGAGAGGAATACCCATGTGGTATTGGGAAGGGGTCCCATATTTTCATCTGAGATTTATGCATTAACCGGACACTGTGTAAGAAGTTTGAGGGGTCCAACCTACTGCATGGATGCCGTGGGATTGTACTCCGATAAGCAATTGGGATATGTTGGCCGTAAGGCACATGCAGAAGCTGACAACGCAACGAGCGTACAAAGAATCAAGAGCTTCCAGGACACATCACATTCCCTGTGTATGTGCAGCACAGCTGATAAATGGATTGGCAGAAAGCTTGGCACATCTGGAAAGCCTTTGGACTTACAGCACCTGTGCACGCAATCTTGTAGTGTTTGTGTACTGAAGATAGGTGCCTTCAAGGCGCGTCTGTATTGTGCAGGCTTCATAAAATTGATTAGGGTGTCCACAGTGATGTTTTGGCCAGCACTTCAGGTACCCAATAGCCTGTTCCAAACAACTACTCTGTCAGAACAAAGTCTTCATTTTTTGTTTGTTTGTTTGTTTTCTTGTTTATTTCTTTTCCCCTCCTTGGAAATATGTCTGGGAAATTCAGTCAAATGGTAGCCCTACTTCAGGGGAATCTGGCACCAAAGGCTGAATTCGCCATTGCTGTAAGGATCTTGTGTGACCTTGACTAAGTCACTTCTTCTCTTTGTTCCTCAGCTTCTATCTGTAAAATGGAGATAAATGCATTTCCATACCTCATGGGGGCCTGCTAAAATGCATTCATTACCAAGAAGTACGTTTTATCTCCAATTTACACATTTTTACTCTGCTGTCCTTGCTAGAAATCTGATTGTCCAACCAGTCCCAATATAAACCCTCTTGCTTCTGAGTGGAAGCCAGGATCTACCTATTAAACTTTTTAGAACTGCCTATTGCATATTTTACCTTCTGAAACAACCAGTACTGCTCTTTTTATGCACAGAATTCTGGACTGAATAGGAAGCTTTTCTGACACAGTCTGACTGTTCCTGTATTGCTCATTTTGTGTTGTGTACAGTTCAGGGAATAGCATCAGTGTTTAAGAACAACTTCCCCTAAGTCATCAAAATGCAACCATTATTTACGGAGGAACTGGTGCTAATTAAATCAGAGAGACACTGATTGAAGCGTTGATGGACATCATCTGGTCTTACATTTTCAGATCACTAAAAAGAAGGGAAACAATTTCTGGACCAATATCCAATTGCATCAAAACCATCTTTTTATGATGTAATCACTTCTGGGAAACATTACCCTACTACGTTCTTCTAGATCATTGATTCTATCCTGAATCTATTAAACGTAATCTAACATTTTTTATATATATATATACACACACACATACATAATTATAAATCTAGAGAAAGAGGTGCTGGTGAAACACTAAGAATGGATTATAAGTTGTTTTGTTGAATAAAAATGAAAATGTTAAGAGATGTCAAGCTGTCTTCAACTTTTACTCATGGTGGTTTTATTTTTAATTTTTCCCCCTAGGCAAAGAATTTTTTTTCCCTGGGCCTTTGTAGATTTTATAGCTGTGTTTTATGGAACTAGTCACTTGGTTGTTATTTCCAGCTTGGTTAATGGGGACTACAGAAAAAACACACTTATAGCTGTATCATAGGTTCTGACAGATTCTACTGTCAAATTTCAGATGAACTGAGGTTTTCAGGGGGAAAAAAAAAAGAAAAAAAGGGTATGACTGAATGGGCCAAAAGGCATTTGTATTTCTGCGATGTGGTAGCTGGGACAAGAGGTTTCGATGCTTTTTAGTAAGAGACCACCTTTGCCTTCAGTGGTGAGGTCAAAAAGATCTGAGCAAAGCAAGGATCAAAACAAAACAACCTTTGCCAAGGAATCTGTTTGTGGTGAACATGCAGCTGGGATCTTGTCTGCTACTGAGCTCTTCCATAAAAAGCTGAAACATGGCAAATGTTGCTTTGAGCAGCGGTGAAGAGCTGAAGAGTGGAAGAGACACCAGCAGGAGGAGGAAGGCAATGGAGACAGTGTGTGGAGCACCTCTGAGATCCTGATTTACACAGACTTATTTTACCAAGCGTAGCTCTGTAGGCAAGGGAACAAACTGTAGATCACTACTGCCATCACTTCATTTGGGCACCTTTTAGGGTGAAGAAACTGACCTGTCCCAAAGATGAACTGCCTACAGTTTGGATAGAGAACTGTTAGTAGGGTATAAATAAGAAGGGAAAATAGCTAGGGTCAATTTTCTTATCAATGACTAAAAACGAATGCAGGACTGGGCTTAAGACTGTGGCCCATGACTGCGCAGAGAAAATATCACTTACAGTTTCTTTATTGATCAGGTTTTCCTGAGCTGCTGATTCATTCACTTTATTTTTTTCCCTTTAAAATGGTTCTGCCAGTTTAGTCACTGTTTCACACTACTTACAATTGGGTAACATTTTAGTTGATGATGAATATTCATACAATGCAAATTAGTTTTACATTTTTAAAAGTGAAAAGGGGTTATACTACAGTTTTTCACATTTTATTTTCATTCCAATAAGAAACTACACATGACAAAACTTAGCTTCTTTTTAACTGCCGCACAGTATCCAGTAACAAGTAAATCCCATGAAGACCATGTGACATGTTTTCTCCTATCTGTTTTAGCCATCTTAAATGGAAAAGGATTCCGTTTAAGGTACACAGCCTTGTGCCAGCACTTATTCAACTAAAGGTGTGGGAATTTCAATTGAGCAGAACCTCAAACCAATTAACTGTATGAAAAATCATAATATAACAATCCAACATTTTAGCACCATCTAGGTTTTTAGTCTCAAAACTCTGCCACACATGGAATATTGTTTATTCGTACCATTGAACTTGCCTACTAGTTAAAATACATCACTGTGGTAGTCAAAATGTTACTATTGGCAGAGTTCAGCAGCAATATATTGTGGCAAATTCAGTATTATTTTAAGACCCATGCCCATTGCATGGCAGTGTGTATATCTGCTGGTTACTGTTATGATGAAATATATGGATTTCTCTTATGTGATCTACATCACTGTTAATTATTCATTGATTGTTCATCCTTAGTTTTGCAGGATCTTTAGTCTCGTGCGTTTAAGAGGTCTTGGTCAGCAGATGCCAACTGTGGATGGTTTGAATACACCTCACACTAAACTACAGAGCAGCCAAGAACTTTACATTGCACAGAGGTTAAGCTTAAATAACATGGAGAAGTAATGGCCTAGTATTTAAAGAATTACATCAACACACTGCACAGGACTTAATATAAAAGGCACACTTGTGTATTAACCTTGTATGAAGCCCTGGATAAATTCCACCTAACTTTTTAGTACACAGCTCAGGCACTCAAGCTGGGAGGCCAGCGACCCTAGTCTCTATAGCCACCTCCAAGGAAAGATGCAGTCCATCCGGGATCTGAAAACCCTTCAGACACCACCAGTTCTTTCAGTTTTCTGAAAAAGTAGCACAGGAATAGAATAGAATAGAATAGAATAGAATAGAATAGAATAGAATAGAATAGAATAGAATAGAATATTTCAACTGGAAGGGACCTACAGTTTAGTCTTTCTGTTTAAATATCTGGGTGTGTTAAAATGAGATGATGTGAGCCTGGACTGGATAGTTGCAGTTGTCACAGCGTCACCCTTTATGATTCTGAGAGGCTTAAAGTCTGAAACTTCAACCGTATGTGTCCTGAAATGCCTTATTGGCCAGCAGTCTGTCAGTGCTTTAATAGAGACATAGGACTTTATCAGCCTTTTTGCTTCATGGAAAATGGCTTTTTGCCAATACCACTTATCTCACGAACTCCCAGTTGTAGGAATCCCACACTTCCACTGTGGATTTAGCATAGACAATTCCATAGTGAAGTCACAAAACTTTGTGTATGCAAACTTGAATTTTACTTTCCAAGGTCAAAACTTCTCTCCACTCTGTGGGGTTGCAAGGCCACTGTTCAAATATTCAGCCAGGCATCTGTTTCAAGACATATCTCCAGCATATTCCAGGCAGAGAGCAACCCTAAATTGACTTGACTTTCATGAGACAACACTTGTCTTCAGCTCTGCGTCTTTGATATGCCATGGGCTCGTCTGCATTGTAAGCTGGCCTTCAGCTTCAAAGCTTGTCTCCACATGAGAAATCCACACTGTGTCACTTTTTTATGGCAGGCAGAGAAGTGAAACTGCACATCAGATGCTGATTAAGCCATCTGTTCTGGGGCAGGTGCTTTCAAACCATATGGGGCAGGAACATCTGATTGCTATTTGCAAAGCTCAACAGCAGCAGTGTTTACTACATTGTACAATCCACTGTACTTGTCACCTGAGAAAGCCCTAGCATAATCTTAAAGACTTGAACCGTATTTCTGTTGAATGCAAAAGAGAGAGGAAACAGAGAGAGAAGAAGGTGCCAAAGCTCAGCACATAGAGCTGAACTGTTCCAAGACATCTTCTGAGCAAGGGCAACTCATAGCTGCACCTCTGAAGGGAATGTGGCTAGAATGAGGAAATAAGGAGTTACTGGACTATACAAGCAAAAATTACATTTTATTGCCTTAGGTCTCCTGGCCAGCCCTTAGGTATTCTCTCATTTTTCAGCCACTTGCTGCAATAGCTGTGACCTTTTTTTTTGTCATAATGGTAGGACTCATAACTGTACTTGAAAGTTAAACTTGCTACATCAAGACAATTACTAATATCTACAAAAGTAGAGCATGCCAGAAGATAACATTGTAGGCATAAATTCCTTACAAAAAAGTGGCAAATCTCAGTTTTTTTCACATTGAACGTGACACCACAGGGAAATGGTAAGACATGATTCTCACTGAGTAACAGGAATCTTCTTGATTTTAAAGAGCATATTCTATTAAAAAAAAAGTTGATGTAAAATACCATATTTCCATTAAAAAATGGTTGGCTGGTTGGTTGGTTGATTTTGTTGTTGTTGTTTTGTTTTTTAATTAGAATACTCCAAAATGGGGTAGGGAGGATTTTTATGGGGGAGAGGGCTTGTAAAGCACATAAAAAAGAATAAAAGAATAATCTGAAAAAAATTAAGCAAATTTTGGGTTTTCCTTTATTTTCCTTTCTAAGAAAAACAAAGCAATATAATTCTCAATCCATTAATAAAACTCCTCTGTTAAAAGAAACATCCCAAATATGATGGCAATTTGAGAAGGAAGAGGATAACACAGAGATAGTCATGTTCTCTCTCTGAGCAGAGTCACAATCTCTGGGACATCAAGTGCATTAAAACCTAAGGAAGGTTCAGCTGGTTATGTTCATCCTCAGCAGTTTTTATTTTCTATTACCTTACCTGACTTTTAACCCTCTAGTCTCCCATGAATGAGATACATTGAGGGATGCCTGTCTGTGATGGGTCAGAGAGGAGACAACAGAAAAGCATGTTGTTTATTGCATAGTATAATGTTTCCAGCTAGCCAACTGTTGCATCATTTTCCATTCAATGAGCACTTGAGTGTTAGCAGATTGCCTCCAGGTTGAGTGCACAAAATGCTGTAGGTGCTTTTTATGGCTCACTGAAGGGAATGTAACTGATACTGACACTATCTGGAGCTGAGACGACATTAATACAATGAGACAGAAACAGAGTCAGGACATGGAAAAAGAGTTTGGACTGAATGCTGGCTACAGATTCCTTTTCTCTTTTTCTTTCAGGAACTGCCCATGTTTTACCTCAGAGGCAACTGCATTGGAGCAATGTGTTTATTCTCAGCTCCAGTAGATTAAATTCTGTTCTCAAATGTATCTACAGAATTTGCAGGGACTTAAAGGGAATTTTACTCTAGGAAGAGTGTTTTATTCTTGCTTGATAAATGTCTTCAGAAGCATCTAGGGTGAAAGACATATGGCAGCATGAGGCATTTGTGTATCACACTGTAATAGTAAATCTATATTTTTATTAAGGATCCTGTAGCAATAGCTGTACAAATAAATTGAACTTGTTTAGTGCAAGCGAATGTATCTGGGCACAGGAACCTGATCAGCTACAGCGTTATATACTTAGACCTGCCTGTGACGTATTTTTGACCTAAGCCATCTAGAACTCTTTGAATCAATTCTCAGACATGGATAAGGAGTTAGCTTAATCCAGAGATGATTTCTAATGAGTAGTTCACATGCAATGACTTTGTTTCAGAGGATAAGCAAGTTAAGGCAATACAGGTCAGGGTCATTCCGCTGCTTTCAGTGCCTGAGAAGAATCCCAGGTGCTTTTCATTTATGAGGATAGGTGTAGCCCTAGTGTTGCAGAGACTTGCCACAGAGGTCTCACTGCACTATTGTCATGTCAGAAAAGGGCTTGGTCACCTCTGCAGTATTTCTTTTCCTTGGATGAAAACACTGAACAGCATGCACAAGATCACGTCACATTTTCTCACCTACTTCTTCTGGGTGAGGCTCCCATTTAAAAGTCCTTGTGGCAAGAAGTCCTTTGAAGAGAATGAGCAGCAGGACAAAGTCCTCATCTGGTTCACCAGGACACAAAATAGATATGGAAGTAACAGATCTAGCTCTGAATTCAAAGAAATTCATGGGTGTGCCATAGATTCAGCATCTGGATGAAAGTAAAGAAAATAGCTACACTGCTTACCACAAAGAGACAGTCATCAGGTTCACCTCATCTGAGAAAAATGAGTCACGAGAAATCCCACACCCCCTTGTAGGTTGATCCTATGAGTGTTTTGGAGGGTTTTTGCCTTTTTTTTTTTCTTTTTTTTTTGAAAGATAATGGCCATTATTGCACTGTGAGTGATGTGTACTTCTTGCAAGGACATACGATTGTCCTGAGTGACAAAGCGGTGAATCGAAAGGCTTGTGCTGACAAAAAAGAACAACAACAACAAAAAAAAAAAAAAAAAAAAGCAAACAAACACAGAATGATCCTCCTGAAGACAGAGGCATAACAGCGAGTCATCATCTGAGACTTGGTTACAAAGATTAAGAGGAATGTAATGTGTTAAACTCTAAGCTTTTGTTTAGTAAAGGATACGTATACATAAGATTTAAGCAGCTCAAGGACCAAGATGAAGCCCAGTAGAAGCTTTTAAAAGACATCTGAAATGAACCAAAAAGATAGTCACACCATAAAACAATGTGGGTAAGAGACTGAGACTTGTGAAATATCTGTCTCCATTACCCTGACAAAGCAACCACTGTTGTGATAAAAAGAGAAGAGAAATAAAGCATGGTTTTCATGTACTTCTGCATTAACTGGTGTGAAGTGAAACTGGGCTTATCTTGTTGAACTACCAAAGCAAAAAAATGTTAAAGACAAAAAAAAGGTGCAGTAATATAATCATAACCAGTAAAGCATCATACTTTTAAAACTCTCAAAGTCATAAAGTCTGCTTAAAACATTACAGGTAAGCTTGAGTAGGCAGTAAAGCATCATACTTTTAAACCTCTCAAAGTCATGAAGTCAGCTTAAAACATTACAGGTAAGCTTGAGTAGTAAATATAAATATTAAATGTTCAATGAATTTGACCAATTTCAAACGTGCAACTACAGAGTATCATAGAATCATAGAATCATTTAGGTTAGAAAAGACCTTTAAGATCATTGACTGAAACCATTACCTAACACTGACAAGTTCACCACTAAACTGTGTCCCTAAGCACCATGTCTACACATCTTTTAAATACGTCCATGGTTGAGGGCTAAACCACTTCCCTGGGCAGCCTGTTCC
>NW_009204763.1:0-12912 GCF_000690835.1 Fulmarus glacialis
CAGGGGGCCGCATCCCCCGGCAGCCCCGCCACCCTCCCCTGAGGAGACCGCCTTCCTGGCCGTGCTCATTATGAGCGGCCCCAAGTACAGCGAGCGTCGCAGCATCATCCGCAGCACGTGGCTCTCGGCCGCCGGGCACCCCCCTCACGACGACATCTGGAGCCGCTTTGTGATCGGCACAGCCGGCCTCGGGGCAGAGGAGCTTCGTAGCCTGGAGCTAGAGCAGAGCCGGCACAGAGACCTCCTCCTTCTGCCAGAGCTGCGGGATTCCTATGAGAACCTGACTGCTAAAGTCCTGGCCACGTACGTCTGGCTGGATCTGCATCTGGATTTCCAGTTTGCCCTGAAGGCCGATGACGATACCTTCGTACGCCTTGATGTGCTCGTGGAAGAGCTGAGAGCCAAGGAGCCACGTCGCCTCTATTGGGGCTTCTTTTCTGGCCGCGGTCGAGTCAAATCTGGTGGCAAATGGAAAGAGAGTGCCTGGGTGCTCTGCGACTACTATCTACCATATGCTCTGGGTGGTGGTTATGTGATTTCTGCAGACCTGGTGCGCTATTTGCGTCTTAGCAAAGACTACCTGAACATGTGGCAGAGTGAAGATGTCTCCCTGGGGGTGTGGCTGGCTCCCATCGATGTGAAGAGAGTGCACGACCCTCGTTTTGACACTGAGTATAAGTCACGAGGTTGCAACAATAAGTATATAGTAACTCATAAGCAAAGCATCGAGGACATGCTGGAAAAGCAGCAGACCCTGGCTAAAGAAGGAAAGCTCTGTAAGGAGGAGGTTAAGCTCAGGCTTTCCTACATGTATGATTGGGGAGTGCCTCCTTCACAGTGTTGCCAAAGGAAGGATGGCATCCCGTGAAAGTCCGAGGAAGGAAAAGGCAGAATGTTGATGGACTCTCCAAGCTTGGTTACTGCTACTTGGGGAGAATCCCAGTAACTAGGGCTTAAAAATTACTCAAAAGATTTTGCACGATTCATTATGTCACAATCAATGAAACCCTGAAACTCCTAAGAGCTACTGATGTGGCATGATGTAGAGATGTTTAAAAAAAAAAAAGAAATAGATGACAAAAAGCATAGAAAGGCTCATATGTCGGGATTGAAGGCAAATAATAGGTTGCAAAACATGGATAGTACAGAAAATCTGGGAGAGATAACTTGGATGAAAAGTTGCCGGAAGATTTTTAACAGACCCTAAAATTTATTTGCTAAAGATCATGACAGGCCTTTGTGCTATCTATAAGATTGTGAAACTAGCATCTGCTGTTTATTTCTTGGCAAGGAGCAAGTGTCAGTTTGGCAAGGTTTGAAGATTCTAATGGAGCCACAAATCAGTTGCTATTGCCAGTGGGAACAGGTGGCTGGTTATTGACACAAGCAGTCAAGTAAAGGGAACAATTTTACCTAGGATATTTGCATTAAGGGAGGGGGAGAGAATCTGTTCTTTGGCAAGTGCTCTGATTTACAAGAATGGAATTATTAGACCTTCTGTGTAACTTGTCTCTAAGCTTTTTGTTTTTTTAAAGACATGTACATAAATTATCTGGCAGCTACAGAGTAAGTCTATTTTAGAAAGGCGGATGAGTTACGGTATTTGGCAGATATAGACTATTATCTTATTTTGGGGGCAAATAGTTACGCTACAAAACTAGCCTTCAGTTGTTAGGCATAGGTGGTGTTCTTAGCTTATCCTCCAAACATACTGTGTATGAAGAAACATTTCCCCTCCATATAGTAAGTAATCTCACTGACTGCTACGAGGTCAGACATTGTAGGCTTCAGATTTATGTTGTTCTGGATTACTTCTGTAAAATGTAAATTAGCAGGATTAGATCAGTGGAAGCTATTCGGAATTCAAACAAGATTACCCTAACGTGGGTATCTCAGCTAAGAAAGTAAACTCTGTATGTAGTCAAGAGAAATAGGTTCCCCCACCCCCCCAAATTCCTGTTTGAGGGGAACCTTGTCTCTCTCTTCAGGAGCTACATTGCAATCTAAGGAGACTAATCCCCAGTCACATTTAGATGCCTGAAGCTAGACTGTGTAGATGCCCTCCTTCTCTCCAACAGCACCTTATAGTGGAACTAAAAATAATTTTACAGGAGGTCTAAGTTAATTGCTCAAGTGATACATCAGTAAGTGGGATTATGTCCCTTAGTCCTGTCTACACTACAAATAACTCTAGTACTGACAGAGCTTGTCAGCATCAAACGCAGTATTGAACAGTAAATGCAGGCAGGACATTCTTGACAGTAAAACAGATCACCTCTACAATTTCACCATGTTACTTATCTTCAAACCTTTAGGTAAGCCTCTAATTCAAACATTTTTGAATGGCAGGTGCTCTAATACACAGAAATACCTTTTTCCAGTACTACTACAGAGCTACTGACTTCCAGTAACCTTTGTCAACTACAGATCTTTCAGTATAAGCAGAGTTTTTACTTTTATGCCTGAAGGGCATTCTTAATTATCAGTTTTACTGTTTGTTGCACACTGCACTTTCATACAATTTCATTTCCTCCTCTCCCTAGGTCAGTGTCTGTTCCCACCTGCAGGAAGAGACAAATTGCAAAGAAAAAAAACCAAGGGTGCCAATATCTCTGTATTTTTGCTTCTTAAATCAGCAAGTTTGCAATTCATACCAAAGGAATCAAGTATGGGTTTTTTTGTTATTCTTCTCTTATTTTGATTAAATTATTGAAGATTAAGAAAAGTGTTCCGCAGAGGCTGATCAGTCTCTATTTTGAAAATTTGAACAAATCTTTGACTTCCTTCTAAAACAAATTAAGATACTGAAAAAAATAAGTTCTTTTAGCATGTGTCCATTCTAAAGCATGCTTATGTATTGACAGATAGACAGATGTGCTTTTCAGCAAGGTATACTGTTCCAAACCAAGAATTTAACAAGATTACAGGAAATTTAAATTGGTTTTAGCATTTTTTTAAAGTATCTATTTGCCATTTGGGGTTCACTAGTATTGTGTGTATATATGTGATTAAATGCCTGTAATGTGAGTATTTATTTATAATTATTGAAAATGTATTATGTATAGGAAAAACAAGATAGTTAAATGTCGTTTTAAATTTGTTTAAGGAGGTACTGTAATGTCCACAGGAGTTACATATCAAGCAGTGCTTGAATTTATTGATGTACAAGCCATTATTTAAAGTACTGGGATCTGAACTGCAGATCAAAAGTCTGCTGCATGTCTCTTAAGCTAGTGAGAATGTACTGTTTATCCATTTCTACCAATAACTGCGTTCATGGAAGTTGTTTACATTGTTGACTTTGACTCTCCCTGCCCACAACCCCCATCCCCACCCCCCCAAAAAAAAGTGTTTTTCATTGCTGGCAAAATTGATGGCAGAGAAGTGCTGGATCTCCAGCTGATATTTGACCCCATGGAAGACATTATGCATACAAATATTTAATAGCTAGGAAATTCTCTTGAAGAGTTTCTTACACAAGTGTCAGGAGTACAGCATGCACCCTGAAGTACCTGGCATAGCAGATCTCTCAATAGCAGCACTGCCCGTTGCCTGCCTAGGGGCACTGCCTGCGCACCCGCAAGATGAAGCTCAGAAACAACGGTGACCACTCTTGCATTCTTGATATCTGGATCTCGGTCTGACACAGCTTCGTTATACCCTTTTCTGTTTAAAGTTACCCGTGTTTTGCTCTACTTGCAAAACAAATTAACATGGAAGGTTAGATAGATTCTTGTCCTTTGGTAAGTGGTTTTAGTTTTCTTAATAGACACCCGCTTACTGCAAATATAGCACTTAGATTTCAATCCCAGTTAATTGGGAAATTCCAGAAAAGTAAAAGATGACATTTTTAGACTTTTTTGGTATTTTAAAAGCAAATTTAATCATTTGGGAGAGAGCGGTCATCCCACATGTTGTGTGGAAAAAACCAGAAAAACATTAACTAGGACAGGATTTTTTTTTTTAATATTTTACTAGAAAGAATTTGCATGTGAAAGGCCTATTGATGTTATTTTGAATAATCAAGAAGCATCTGTGTCTTGCATGAGTGAGTCATGAAAGTTTTAAAGTTTCAGTCCAAAATTCATTTTTGAGCCCATTTTTTCTAAAGCAAAATATAAAGCACATTTTGAACAACATACGAATTGAATATTTTAAAAGTAGTAATTAAAGGGCGTCTTTCATACCTTCTCAGGACCGGGTTCCCTATTTCCTGATACCATCTCAGAAGTCTAGTGTATGATGGTTTCATACTTGAAAACCATGATGTAATCTTTGTTCCTCTTGAAAGTCAGGGGGAGGAGTCTGAGTTCAGTGGGTCCAGCATTTGGGAGGATGTCTAAGTGCTGCTGAGAAATAAGCGGTTTTTGTCTTTATAGCATCTATATTAGACTGGAAAGTTTTGTTGTGGGCCTTTGTGAAAACAAAATTATCCAGGAACAGATTTATCTTCTTTTTTGTAGCCATTCTTAGTGGCAGTAGGTTAGTGATATGTTGGGCTTTTTTTTTTTTTTTAAATAGTGTTTCTGCTGGTTTCCAAGTTTCCTCTTCATAAATACTTTACATTTTTAATATTATTGTTAGTATGGGGAAAAATTATCACCTCAGCTTTTCTAGATATCAGTGTGTTACGCACTATAAGTTAGGCAACTGTGTCAAGTCTATAAGCTTGTGTTGGTATCCATTCAGGACCACCATTGAGTTGATCTGTAACACTATTGAGCTTTTTGTTATTATTTACAGATTTTATTAAAAATTATTTTTTAAATCAGGCATTTAGCATTCTACCAGAGCTAATAGATACAGTAGAGAAGTTAATTGTTCATGACATGTCCTCTCCGTGATCATATCTAAGTCTTGATACTGAAATATTTAAAGCTTACAATGGCTTAAACTCAACTAGAAAGTTGATCTTATTGTCCAGTGAATTTTTTTAAGTTATGTGCAACATGACTTAATTACTTTAGTGGGTAAAAATAAGTAGCTAAAACATTAATTTCCGTACTAAATAAACTAACCGTTCCACTTAAAAAACCCTCAAGCTTCCAAGAATTCCTATAGTCAGTTCAAGATTTAAAAAAAAAAAACCCTAATTTAGAAATTACTATCCTGTAACTGAGTACTTTCTTTTCCGAATGTCTAGCCTTGTTCACGTGAAGTTTGCTCAAATACAGCTTCTGTGTGTCATACTTTTGACAAATGTTACATTTTCTGTAGTTGAAATGCCTCTTTTTGAGCATTTAAATTGTGTTTCATATCTGTCAATACTAATGTTTTGGGGGCCAAGGTGTTAGCTTTGCAGATTTGATTAAAAGCCCAGCAGCACTGGAAGGTGATTAAGAGTTGCATTTCTATTAGTTTCTGTTCAGCTCCAGCTTCAGAGTTGAAATATGGTTTTGGTATTGCTGTATGCTTGACAAACTGGCAACACCTACACTACTATATATTTTATTTAGAACACACTGCCTGCAAGACTCGAATCTGTTGCTACATGTGCTTACCTGTGTAAGATATGCTTTTACCTTGGAACTGGAACTACTTTATGCCAACATAATATGCCAGTTATTACTTTCTAATACAGACTATTTAGGTAATGTCTAGTAAAACTTGGGAATGGATCAGTCTGTTACTTATAGCCTGTCTGAAGCTGAAGGATACTACATACTAAGTGTGCCTTTATGAAAAAGAATTAGCGTGGGGTACTGTGCTGAGTATCTTTTAAACAATTGAATGAAATTGCACATTTTTTGCAGCCGCATAACTTTACCATTTGGGGGTGGGGTGTGGCACACAGTTTATTTGCTCAGCATTTGTATAGGAAATAAACTGCTAGAAACCTGAAGCTGTCTGTGATGAAAATTCTTGGTAGTTGCGTAAGCATATTGTATATGTATTTATGTCCTTTCATGTATGCCTTTATTGGCCAAAGGATCTGTGTGCTGTGATTTTTAATAAAAGACTTTTGCTGTATAGGTGATTGCTTGTTCTATGTAAGAAAAGATAGAAGTGTGGTTATTTTATTATGCCACTGTCGGATTGGCTCAGTCTTAAGCAACGGCACAAAAATGCTTCAGTTAATGTCAGTAATAATGACTGATCAGCGTGCTAGAACCCTGAAGCAGCTAGTGGCCTAGAAGGAATGCCACTGGGTCACACATGTATACATAAATACATGTACCTGTTCACCCTAATTTTACATTGATAGCAATATAGGGGCATGACTTAAACTGTAATGCAGTCAGAGAAAGGGTTTCTCTGACTAAAAAGTGTATTGATTCTGGTCTTAGCTAAGAAGTATTTTATGCAGTTAGACATCAATAAACACCATTGTCAATAGTCCTGTTTTATGTTAAAAAAACAAAATACTAGCAACATTCTGACAAAGAATTGAAGATATTTTCAATATAACATCTGTTCAAACCATTTCAACTCTTCAAGCAGTTCAAATAGCACTAACTCTCTGCTGATGAAGTAGCTAGTCCATTCTCTTTGAAATGAGTGTGTTCTTGCTACTTCTTCTTCTGCCAAAACCTTGGAAGCAGATTTTGGGTTCTAGCCCAGAGCAACACCTCTGTTTTTAGCTAAATAAACCAATCTATTTGAACCCAGAAGCACAGGATGACTCTGAGTAAGACCAAGTTGTTACTTTTGATCAGAAGTGTCCTGGTTCTCACTAGCAATTCTTCAATTACCTGTTGAGATTTTTCTTGGAGGTGTTTGTAATAAAGTACACTCTGACCAGAAAACCAATAGTAATTTTCCCTTTTAATATTATGATCTCAAAGTATCACAGTCACCTCTGACACATGGAAAGCTTTGGCAAATTTAATACGCTGCTAGCCATATTGAATAGTTCCTAAGTGGAGAGCAAAAGGTATGCTTCTTCCTAGCCGATTGTGAGCATTTAACTCATCTGCTCAGTGACATTTTGTAGAATAGTTTGGGTTGGAAGGGACTTTAAAGGTCATCTAGTCCAACCCCCCTGCCATGGGCAGGGACGTCTTCACCTAGATCAGGTTGCTCGAGCCCCGTCCAACCTGACCTTCCACTATGCAGAAGCCTATGAGAAACACCAGCCTTTTCAAGTGTCTAGGTGTCATACCTGATGTTCTTTCTGCAGAAGGCAGAAGAAGATACAGCATACCTGGAAAGCCATATTAAGTAGTTTAAGTGAGGAGAGGAAGCGTCCAAAGGACCATTCCCTTGAAATAGAGCAGTGAAGTTGCAGGCAGCAGGAGCATTCTCATCTAAAGTAACAGGTATGTTTTATGCACGTAGTATAATTCAGAGCTGTGGTAAGCCAAATAGTAAGATTTGTGTCTTGTAAGATATTTATAGATATGGTGCTAGATAAACACATGCACGTTCATTTTAAGAAGAGAAGTGCAAGACTGAAATTCCTCATCTACAGAGGCTGGAACAAGGAAGTATTTCAATGCTCTGGAATTTTTAAGACAAGCCAAGTGACTACGCAACAGAGGGTTTGGATTCCATGCTTGCACCCTGGCCCAAAGGCCATAATTAAATTCAAAATTTCATACTCACCTGATTCCAGCAGCAGTGGTATTAAGCTTTAATTAAAATTCATAAAGCACTAGATTGTCAAATAATACGTGCAGTCTCCTCTTTTACTGAAATTGTAAGTCCAATGGTAAACCAAGTTAAGGGACTCGTGTCGATTACAAATGCCATTGTTAAACATTAAAAACACACTTGAACGGAGTTCTAACCTGTCCTCATGAGTAACCTTGGGTACACTCTGTAGACTTAGGGGCCAACAAATATAAGTCAGCAGATCCCTTATTACTTTTATTCATGTAGAAACTTTGTACTGAGGTTGTTTCAATCGTTTTTGCAATTCCTTAGAGCATTTGACAAACAAGATATCACTAGTAGCTTGTAGGAGATCATAACCATGTAGCCTGTTACAATATAAAGAGAAGTTATTTTCTGGTTATATGCAAGATACTGAAAACACCAACAGATTTAACATAGTTAATACTTCCATGTGCAGCCAAAGAAGCAATTTAAGTATGTTGGTTCTGCTCTAGCCATGGCAGGGGTATTGGTCTGCTAATTACCAGAGTACAGAGAAGAGAAGAATCTGTTTTAAAAAGTCAACAAGACAACTATTTCAATCTGGCTCGTCACGTACCTCAAGGTTACCCCTTTTTTTCTGGGCTACCATAGTAAAATAGTCCCATCCTACATCTATCTAATCAGATGCAATATCATTTTAAAGGCTCTGTCACCAGTAGTGCTTCTGCTCCCCAGCAGTATCTCAGGTAGAGGAAAGCCAGAGCCACAAAAATGATGCTGGATTCTCCTCCCAGTTTACTCTTAATCTGTACATGGTTTGGAATGTCCAGGTCACGATACAAACTCAGCTTTAATCTACATTTGGACAAAAAGCAGCTTATGTATCGGTAAGAGGGGATAGGGAAATTTGACTGCAGCAATACTGCACACTATTCAGGGTCTCTGCAATAATCACACCCAGCTAAGCACTACAATCGCGAAGTGCCCACGCGTACTCTTGGGCGAAGCTAAAAATCATTCAGAGGGAAACTCTTGTTATTCCTCTACCTCAGCGGTTTTTTCTCAGGTAGTCATGAAAGAGGGAGAGCAAGTGCAGTACTGAGGAAGGTGTTCCTGATGGAGGTAAGAGTGCGTTCAGGAGGGAGGGCAGTACACCACCTTTATCCTTGCTTTGCCACTGCACTGGCATGAAGGGGTCGTGTACCTCAGAAACAGAATCTAGACTTCAAGTAATCAGTATTTCTTCTGCTGCTTCTCAAATAGCAAGGAGACAGCCACATCAGTACAAGAACAGGGAAATGAGCCTTTGACCCCAACTCAAGGTCAGGACAAACATTTTTATTCTCCTTTTCTGAGATATTTATTCACCCCGCTTGGTGCCTAGAGTCATAGTAAAAGAATAATCATTCATTATCAGTCTCCATCAATTCCTACAAGTTTCTGAGGAAACCAGGAGCAAGTGGATTGGACCAGATTTGTTGGGTTTGTTCCTTTTCTCCCCACACCCAAGTTTGCTGGGAGGCACCATGAATTATGCATTATTTGCTCTACTTAGGACCTAGCCACCCTATACCTTTAAATTATTGTCTCTGGGACACAGCAAGTTTTCATTGCTCGAAGCTTGTTTCAAACTCAGTCATCCAATTGCAAAGAAAGCTAGTTCAGAAATTATTCCAAGGCCGAGCAATCTAAAGTAAATAAAGGCGCATGTATAAGACCTTGAATCTAAAATGAGTTATTTTGCTACATATTAGATGTTTTAGTTCCAACACAAATGATCAAATTGCTATCGAGGCGAACATAAGGAGGAGAAAACTGACAAATAATGCAAGTCAAGGGAGCTAATTCAAAACAGGCTGCCCAGGTCATCAACCAAAGAAGATTATATATAAAGATTTCTGCCAGTAACCAAGAAAGTTGCCTAAAAATAGAATTCATGGATTATAGAAAAATACAGAGACAATCAGTGTCCGAGGGCAGACAGTTTCAGTTTTACAGTAAAAACAAGTCAGCTCAGAGGTGAAGTGTCCAAGATCGCATAGAAAGCTGGCAACAGGTCAGAAGCTAGAAACCAGTCGTTGGTGCTGTTAGGCTAATGCCCTCCTCTTACTAAGGAGAAAGCTGATGATAGCATTTCAAATCTTACACACAAGCTAATCATAAGTTCTTCCTTTCAAAAGAAACATGCCAAAACCATACAAATCCAACAGATTTTCATCCTGTTTGTGACAACAGAACATCTAACTGTCCCTTGTTTTTACAATCTGTTTTGTTTCCATCTGTGACTTCCCCAAGTCAGGGATATCGAGGCACTCTTAGCAGACTGTCAATAAGCTACAATGGTAATTGTCAGCCTTGACATCTAAAAAAATTAGCCCTTCAGATGGCTTCTCATCAAGTGCTGGGGGTATTAACATTCTTACATAGCAAAAGAGAAGCAAGCAAGATAAGGCTAAATTGGTCACATCAGCTGAAGGTTTGCAGTTAATGCACAACACCAGATATTCAATACAAGTTTTCAGAGAAGTGTGAAAGCTTCCCCCCACCCCCCAACACAGGACTCCGGAACAGACAAGCAATACATTACCTCTCCTCGAAATCCAAACCCAGCCTCTTTTGCAACAGCCCAACTGTTGTTAGAGGAGCACTGGTCAAAGACCATCCGCCTGAGAGCCAAACCAAGCCTTTCAGCTCATCTACCTTACCTTTTTTCCAGGAGGATTGCAAATAAAAGCCATTTACCCAATGTGACTTCCACAGGAGGATGTCCATTATCACAGCCCAAGCACTCCACACCAAAAAAACCTTTCAGAGCTATTCTTGCTGCTTTTATAAGGACCAGTTAGTCCTCAGCTTATTACTGACCTCAGGGAACCAGCTGGGAAGCAACACATCAGCTACAGGTGAGGATTAGGCCCAACTATTTTAAAGGGACATCCCCACGTGAGTACTGTCCATCTGTTTTCCCTGGCACAATTAAAATGCGTATTCCAATTTTGTTTTAAATGCATTTTCATCCAAACTAAAATCTTTTGCGTACATATAATGAGCTCACTTCTTATTGCATCTTTGCTACAAAGATTTAAAATAAGACTTTTCTTCCATTTTTTTCATAAATAATGCAAAATAACTTTCAAATTTGTTATTGAAGCAGACCTTTGAAGCAAGGTAATCTATTTGGAACTCTCCATAGTTTTCCTGTCTACTTGCCCTATACGATTCAGTCACTAGATGTCACCATGTGCCTTTAAGAGCACATAATGGGATGCTCTCCTTGGTTAAAAAAGACTCAACGCAGGAACCTAAGCAGTGTCGACGGACAGTTGTTTGTGACAAAAATCCAGCTATGTTCTCTAATAAGTATCTGCTGTTCAACACGGACTCAAATGGATGATCGGGGAGAAAAGGAAAAAAGTTTTCCAAGTCAGAAAAGGAATTCTGAAGGAATTACTGAGGATGGAGCCAACATATTGTTCCATGTCATTAATGATTGGTAATGCATACCAAGATTTTAAAGACAACCCTTTGCAGAAGCCCACAAAGCCCCCAAAAATGGAGAAAGCAAATTAACTAAAAATGGTGAGCCACATTTTGGTCAGTATGATAGTGAAGTTAAGACACCATTTGGGAGCTACAATAACTTGGGATTATGGAAAGAACACCAACTGTGCCTGTTATGGAAAAAAAATGCAGCTATCTTTGCCAAAATCTTTGGATGGCTTTTTCTTGTCTATGTATGTTTGTGGCAAAACTGGCCAAAGATTTTACATCAAAGGACTTCGTTGTTGTTGGGGGAGGGTTGGCAGGTGGAAGAGAAATAGCTTTTCAATGAAGTGGACATTTTTTACAGAACAAACCAAAACAAACCAAAACCCCCAGTCCCTGTGCCCCTCCCCTTCAATCAAGTTTTTCTGTGGTTTCATCAGCTGAAAATACAATTGATTTGAGTTGTCAAATTTAGTTTTCTTAAGGGAAGCCCTCCCCCAGAATATTCAAGAAGAATTCAGTTCCAGTGTATGACTCCTTGAACTTTTGGGTTGATTAAAGAGTATGCAGAAATGAGACCTATTAAAAATGATCAATACACTGATCGAATCTAGGAGCTTCTCAGGTAAGTCTTTTCTGGGATAGGGGACTAATTACTTATTATCTTTAATTAAAACATTCGCCTGGCATTTGATGCCGAAATTAAAAAGAATTTTGAAAAAGCAGAGTTAAGGAATGAGTTATCAATACTTACGTGTTATTGCAGGGGAAATAAATATTTGTTCTGAGTCAGATGCCAAAGTCCTTGTTAATTCTGAACACCACCCCCTCAGTAAAACAATTCCCCCGTGAGTGCAAGAGCACTTCCAGGGAAATACTGAGCAACTCTGAGAATCGGGCCCTGTCTGCTGGCTTGCCTTTGCCACTGCTTAGATATGTGAACTCTAGAGCACGCCAGGCAAAGCGGAGCCATGGTGGGGTTCCACACCGGTGTCCCATCATGGCTGTAGCACTGCCCAGGGACCCGCTCAGATCAGCCAGGGTTTCTGTCCGTGCAGCCCGTAATGCAGGAATACTTATTTATGTCGTAGGGGGTATGGAGTAGTACAGCTCTGGCCTCGTTCCTGCACTGTTTTCGAGCTGTCATAGCCTTATGCTTTTATACCCAGGTCACAAACATTGCATAAAATCCAAACTTCAGCTATACTTTCCACATCCTCTCCTCTTTCTCTTTTTTTTATTATTGGTTTCAATGAAAACATGGAAAAAAATGTGGAAAAATCTAGACACTGATTCATGTTTTGATGAAAACTCAAAAAGCCACAAGCCCACACATCTACCCCCTGCTGCCCACTATTTGATGATCTCTCTGGCCCTGATTTCTGGAGACACCAAGGCAATCACCTCTGCCCGGCACTGCAGCGTGCCTTAGCAAGTTGGCAGGGAGGCTAAAGAATGTCTAGTCATTTAAGGCCACAAGCCCCACCTTCTGGTGGTCCCCGTCATTCCCTGCTTTGCTTGACAGCCAAGATCCAGGGAATGTGAGTCCTGTTACAGCATCTGTTTATTTTCCAGGCAGCCGGCTGATGTGCAGTATTGATATCTGAAGTACTGGACAAGTAGAGAAGTTCCACACAAAGAGCCTCTAGTGCGAAGTGCACCATGCATAAGCAACAGAGGGGACTGGAAAATTAATAACACTGTCTTTTTTAAATAAAAGAAAAGGTTGTTGTTGTTGCCAGTGATCAATTGATTTGGGATAGTGCCAAATGGCTCCAGTTGGCTTTGAAGCATCATAGCACAAGACACTGCAAAAACATTTAGCCAGAACAGATCCTAGCCACGAGAGTTACAAATATTTACTTTATATATTTACTTTAGGGAAAG
>NW_009204763.1:12943-62532 GCF_000690835.1 Fulmarus glacialis
ATAGTAGATCTTGATTGCAAACATACCAGCAATTGAGGTGCTAAGAACTGGAGTTTTGGGTCTAATCTTTCTGATCTTATCTTGTCTAATATATTTATCTTTCTTTCCATGCCTTGACCTCAATAAAACAAGAGTTCTATGCGCTGGAAAACCACCCCTATAAATGTGCCACACTGAGCTCCAGGCCTGAATCTTTGGCTCTGCTAAGACCAAGGAGACCAGGAGCTAACCCAAACTTAGATTAATTTTGGTATCTTTTGTAGTTCCTTAGATGTTTACACACTGCAGGCTTGTGTGTGCAATTTTCTCAGCTGTCTCTGCCCTAATTTGCAGCTAGTCTCTCTTAGTCCCTGGCAAGTGGCTTCTCTGTGAATGCTACACCATGTCCCTTCCTAAAAACAAATCTTGCTGAGTTTGGCTGCAAAGAATGGTAGGGAAATCTTCAGCCATACAGGGACTTTCCCAAATATGAGGTGCTGTGCACAAGAAGTTAGAAAAGTTATAGCTATTCTGGCTTTCTTTACCATTCCTAATCCCTGGTTTCATAGGGACCCCTGGCTAGTAAGATGGTTGGTGGGGTTTTATCTGTCTTTCTCTGGTTTGCCTTCTAGGATGCTGTTCTGTAAAGTTTTTCAGGGTGGTGGGTCACTCAGCTGCTTCTTCTTGCCCTATGGCAGAGAGCAATGGATGGCTCACCATGGCAGTGGAAGGCTATAGAGAGACAGAGAGGAGAGATTCCCTCAAGGAGAAGTGATTGAATGGCAAAAGGGTGCCCTAGCAAGAGGCACTGGCAAAAGGGAGAAGAGCTTCTGGCGATGCACTGTGGGAGGACAGCCTGCTCTCCATAACTTCAGATTTAAAGAGTCAGGTTAGCCAGCTCCTTAACCAGGTGCTGGAAGATGCAGTTGCTCCTGGAAGGGCAAAGTAACGTCTACTCGAGTGCTGGAGCAGTAAGATACTGGTGCTGAACATTGGCTATTGCAGCCCGGACTCCTGGAGCCTACCATCAGATTAGTCTGTAGCCACGGGCAGGTCTGCCAAACCATGGTTTGCAATGCCCTGAGTTCTTAATGTGCTGTGTATCCATCATTCCAACAGAATCCTGTGGAAAGAGTTCTTAAAATGAAACTATAACTACTCCATGCCTCAGTTTCTCCCTCAGTAAATTGATAATAACATTACTTCTCAGGGCACTGTGAAGCAAAGCTATCAAAGGCCTTTGGGATCCAGGCATGGCTGGACTTAGGGAAGTGCCTGATTATCTTACACTTTGTAAAAGTCCAATCTGGCTCCTGAAAAGCTTCATCAAAGCAAAACCCATAGCTGGAAGGTTTATGAGGACAGGGAGAGGGGTAAGAAAACAATAACCAAGATCTAATTTCTTAGGAGTAACAGATAGTCCCGGGAGGATATAATTGAAGTCTCTAATAGCTGCAGATAAGATCAGACTGAGTTACTATTTTCAGTCAGTCTCAGACATCAAGACTGGAGTCACCGAAATAAATTCTAAAACCTGAGACAAATGAAATGCAGTGATCTGGAAGCTGCAGGGTGCCAAAGAGCAAGAGACAGCAAGAAATACATAAATATTGTAACTGGGTGGAATCAGCCACTAGGCAGGGATGTCCTGTCCCAGTTGTCCTAAGTGCTGGCGTCACTGAAGAAGAGACAGATGCTTGTTTGGGGAAGGACAGATGAAAAGGAGGAACCTGAAGGGGTAAAATGACCTTGATTTTAATTCCAGTTGTGACAAGAGGAACTTTATCCGCATTAAAGTGCACCAGCAACAGCTCTCTGCTCCATTTGCTTTTGGAAAAGAGCAGGGCACAATCACAAAAGACCCAGAGCCATGTTTAGCCCAGGGAGTTGCTCTGGGGTGATGGGTGGGAGACTGTAGAAGTGGGCAATACCTGAGTGAAGTCAGTGTCTCCCAGCTGGGGAGCTGATCACCAGGCAGTGGTTCCAAATGAGCTATACAGATAACTTCGAAGATCACCACGATGAAGACTAGCGAGACTAGTAGGGGTAAATTTTGCATGATCATAGCAGGGAGGTGGCGTGATTGGGAGTGGGAGAGAATTTTCTTTGGCTGGGAGGAGGTACTTACCCTGGGAAGAAAAAGGAAGGCTAGTGACTAAAGGCAATGTGATCTCAGAAGCCCACTTCCTATGTTATGAGCTGTGCGATTCCTGGGTGCTACACAGCACCCAGACCCCTGCGGGTCATGCAAATGGGTGCCCTGGTTTGAGAATTCCTTCCTCTACTTCTTGTTTGGTGCATTGATCACCCATTGTAGTTGCCTTAACCTGCCCATAGGCCTATAAATCCTTGTCTGAGGACCCCAGAACACACTCCCTGCACTACCAAGGAAGTGAGGCATGCCTTCAGCTGCCTCTTTCCAAACACAAGCTACTGAGAAGCAATATGGTCAAGGGCCCAGGCAGCTGGGCTTGTTTAGCCTGGAGAAGAAAAGTTGGGGGGAGGCTAATAGCAAGCTTACAGTACCTGTGAGAAGTTAGCAGGAAGACAGATGCAAGATCTTCACACTAGTGTATGGCAGGAGGACAAGAGACAATGGGCATGTTGAAATAAGAGAGGTTCAAACTGGATTAAAAGAAATTTTTTTCATCACGCGAACAGTCAATTATTGGAACATCTTGGCCAGAGAATTTGTGCAGTCTCCAACAATGGAGGTTTACAAAACCAACTGGATAAAGCCCTGAGTAACCTCGTCTGCCCCCAAAGCTGACCCCACTTTGAGCACTAGGTTGGACTAGAGACCTCCAGAGGTCTTTTCCAACGTTAATTATCCTAGGATTGACAGCAAGTCTGTCTCCACTCATCCTTGGCATGCGTAGAGATCAGCCTTAGCCAGGGCACATGACAAATGGGGGATTACATCACCAGGCAGGGGAACGCTTGGGAAACATCCCATCAGTTCCACGTCGGCTCGTGCAGAGAGCACCCCACCCAATCCATGTGGATCTGTTCACTCCCTACCTCTGACAGCTTGTTTATTCCAAAGCATTTGGCTCTCAATGCCTTGCAGATGAAATAAGAGATCAAAGGCCCTAATTTCCTTTCCTCCCACTGCATTCCCCTTCCACGTTCAGGCTGGGGTTCATATTGACCAGGGATTTCTTCATAGCACGGGAAGTGCAGTTTTGAAGAACTCCTAGCAAAAGAACAGACACAAGCCAGGAGCAGGTTGGAAGTGGCTGCAGATTCCTTGATTGGGGAATTGTAAGAGGCTGAGTTAGCAGGAAGTAGGATTATTCAGAGTCAAGAGAAAAGACAAGTTCAGAGATATTGCTAAACAGGTACAAAGGTAGTTGGAAGGTCCTGTCCTTGCAGACAGGATTAGAAGTGCTAGGCCAGTTCTTCCATGAACACTAGGAGGTAAAGGGAGCTACTTCCACTTAGCTCAGATGCTAAATGGGGCTCCCATTACCAGAGAACTTCCCAGACTTGACCTGTCCTCACAGTATCTCTACTAAAAAGGTTAGAGCTATGGAGTCATTTCAGGGGAGAGGTGAGGCACAGGGAGACCAAGATGACAACTATACATCATCCCTCAGATCCAAGCTTGGTCTCCTACTCTACAAGCATGACACAAGCCAGCTGTCTCAGGAAGACATTATAACCATGTTAGCACAATGCTGAACTCAAGATAATCAGCTCAGACTCCCAAAAGTTAACAGACCACAAGGGACTTGCTGACATTGCCGGTCAGGAGCAAAATGAAAGAACTGAGCCGTGTTTTTGCGGTCCCACCCAACGCTGTGGCATCTCTCACAGCAGCAGCACCGAGGTCTTGAAGTGTCTCAGAGTCCCCATTCCTTGAATTATTCAGAATGCGTTCTTTCTTCTCCTGACTGAAAACAACCTGTGATTCACTGATTTCTTTCTAAGCAAACACGCAACCTCTTCCATGTAATCAGAGTTTGTTTATTCCACTGCTTCCCCTTTCATGTGAGGCCTATGGCTTTCCATTTCTTTTCAGGCATCAAATGCTAATTTCGCTTGGCTTTTGTCGGTGAAATGGGCTGGAACAGAGAGTCATAAACAACTGGATCAGTAACACTGATGTTTATTTAAAAGGCAGTTATGATTTTTTTTACTGCCATTTTTTAACTCTTGAAATCCAGCATCTTTCTGCAGCTGTGTTGTTTCCCTCTCTGGCTTTACAGAGCAAGAAACCAAAGGAGGAAAAAAACAAAAAAAATTAAAGATGGAAATTGGGATAAAATGATCATTTAGTAATCATTAATCCTTGGGAGTCAATCCTGTAGAAGTCAATCCTGCATTTCACTGGCATTGTGTGGTTAATAATGAGTGCACACACTTGCGTTGGGAGGATCATGCCCTTATTTGTGAATGACATTACACAGCCAGATTAGAGGGAAGGAAATGTGAGGAATTTTTTTTTCCCCAGGCAAATCTAGAACAAACTAGTGAAACGAGCTTGGGCAAACCTTAGGTAACAGTCACAAACTGAAGATGGTAGCACAGGTTTGACAGGGACTAGAGCCCTCAAGAGCACAGCCAGAAACGCACCTGGATTTCCAGTCTAAACTGGAGAAACAGTTTTAATATTATTGTGCTTTTCCCTTGAACATTTCGTGACTACAAAGACTATCTTTCAGAGCTTTCTTCTTCTCATTTCCACAAAGCAGGTGGAAATGCAAAATAAATGCCTGTGTTTGGAGGCTTGTGCAGATGCTGAAGCAATGCAGACTTCTGCTGGGCAAATGTATTCTAGTTCAGGCCTACTGTCTTCTCATTTCTCAGCTCTGCTGTTTGCAAGCAAGAGTCCAACAAATGCCATTTGCTACAATGCCTGTTGCTACACGGGTGCCCCCATTAGATGGTGGATTAGGGCTGTTGAGTCTATTTTACCTTGGCTGCCTAAGAAACGTAATGTGTAGCCTCTGCCCAGCCCCAAATCAGCTCTGGAGATCCGAATGTTAAGCATCCTACTGACGAACGCCTCCTCTTTCCGAAGCTTTCAGATTCACACAGAACATTTTCTTGTCCTTGGGGAATGTTGGAAAGAAAACAGTGTTGTCGATAACTGTGAATTGCACTAATTGGGATATTTAATACTTGGTTGCAATTGCACTGGTGCTGAAACCATCATACCCTGGCTATAAAAGACCCTAGTGTCAGAAATACAGTAGAGTTTTTCATGCCAACTGCTGTTCTGGGTTATGGCTCCAGTCTGGCTGCATTGCTCGGTGAAATATGTTATTAGAAAATTAAAGCAACAAAGCCAACGTTACAGCAATGTTCAGACTGAGCCCAACCCACAGAGTGCTGGGACATTCATCACAGAGCCGGGAATTGCATCCGAGGTCAGCCTAGATGGTGCGTACTGGGCCTAATCCTGCGATGGACTGAGCACTCTCCAGGCTTCAGTGAATGTGATGGTGCTTAGGATCTCGCTCTGCTCCCTGCAGGACTGAGCCCCCCTGGGCACAATGAACCCCCACGTCACAACACCAGCCACAATAGCATGGCTTAGCACTTGCCGACTACCACTGGTAAACTGACCCATCGCTCTTTTTCTCAGGGGGAAAAAGGCTTGTGTCCTGCTGGCTCAGGGCACAGGCTAGCAAAGGAGCAGATGCCGTTTGCTTTCTCTCCTCTGTCCCTTTCCCCAGCAACGTGCTGAGACGTGGCACCCTTTAACAAAGCTTTTTCTATGTGCCCTGTTCTCCGTGTAGGGCTGGAAGGGGCCCCTTGTGAGAATGCCGACAAAATCCACTGCTTAGAGCCCATTCAAAACAGGATAGCTTTGCCAAGGCCACCAGCAAGCAAAAAACATTTGCGCTTTCCAGGCTGGACTGAACCCACTCACTCCTTTCCCAATGGCTGCTCAGTACTCCTGTACTGGCCCAGCGTGGATCTGAACTCACTACTTAGTGGTAGAAGAGGCTTCATGGTCCATTAAATTGTGTGCCAAACTCACGCCATGCTCACTCCACTCGTTACAGCTGACACATGGGGCTTTCTTAGCTGAGCCAAAGCCTACTGGAGATGCACGGAATTTTGTAATCAGGAGTAAAAGAAGAGGAATTTTGTCATATGCTGGACAAAAATTGATTTTGCAAGCATGTGTGTGCTTAGTCCAGGGGCCTATCTTTGATAAGAAATAATTTGTTAACAAAGGGAGTTTGAGTGCTGAGGGAATAGATCAGTATTTGATTCAGTATTTCCTCTGCCAAGAAGCAGAAGTGATTGATCCGCTTTGCAGTCTGACTAATTTTTTGAGAAAGTCCATTATAGTAAATGAAACCAATTGATTTTTTTCTCCTGTGTACTTACTTGCAAGAGCTGTAAACCAACAGAGCGCATGAAAGAGTATCATCTTGCAGTCATCAAACCTAGTATGCTTTTTCCCTCTCAAATTCTACAATGCCACTCAGCCAAACCTTCTGCAGAGGTGGATTGAGAGGCCAAGCCAGAGAACCTTCCAGCAGTAATCTAAACCCCTTCCAGTGGGGTTTATGGGTGAGACAATGACAGGCAGTGTCCTCTGTCTGGTATGGCACTGCTAGCGGGCGCCGTGGTAATGCTCTGATTTATACATTCATTTCCTACTCTCATCTGTGGTTTTGAGCCCCCAGCTCTGCAGCAGCATGCTCTGCACAGGGACATAGACTCACAGAGGAAAGATGGAATAACACTGATGTGTGCAAGCTGTTTTTTAAGAGCCCACAAAAAACCGCAAAGCCACAACAAAACACACAACTCAAGAACAACGGCTTTTTCTGTGTTGTCGCAGTTGCAAGAGTTATAGTCAAAGAGGGGACAAGATAACATCTGCCCAGCCACAGCAAAACAGTGGAAGCCCATGGCTGCGGATGAAGAGTTTCCCGAAGTTAAACCATAAAGCATTCAGCTCCTTTGTGGTAGAATTAATCTCTGCAGTGAGCACAGAAATAAACTCTTCTTATTTCAAAACATAAGAGAAAGAGGAATATAAGGGACAGGAATTTGAGCACTGAACAAGAAACACGAACAAGGCCATGCTGAGAAAGAGGACCCCATAAAATCTTGCAGGAGGTTCCCCTGTGCAGGCAGTAGTGCACACTTCTCACGTATGAGGGCACTAGTGTCTTTTTAATTGGGAACAGGTTTACTCTCGGTTCCAGCTCATAAGCAGATGAGAAGGAAGAAAAAATACAGAGGTTTATATCTGGCCACAGGACAACAATTCTGTTTGCAAAGACATCACTTAATGAGCTCCCACTAGGTATGGCAGAAAGGCTTTTCAAAGAGGAAGGATTGTGATTAAACACCAAGGAGGAGCTAAATCAGATTCTGATTTCAGTCTCTGCCATGTATACCTGGAGTCAGACTTGCAAAGTCAGTGGTGTTAATTCCGGAATTCACACCAAGGTTGTTGAGAACTGAATTTAGGTCACTGTGCTAAGCAGAAATTGGCCAAAAAATATGCTCCTCTTGACTGAGAGACAGACAGATTCTGAGGTTGGTGTCAGGGTTTGGAGTCGTGTTCGAATCTGGTTCAGGGTCCAAGTCCAGCGGCACTGAAATCTTACAGGCCTCATATTGAAGGAGAATTTCAAATAGTGTTCTGAGATAGCGAGACTTCTGCCATGCTGAATGGCCTAAAACTAGGCTGTGCAGAATGTCCCAGTATCCCCAGCTCTGGCTGCCCATGTCCGACAGAATGAAACCTCCATACCTGTTGCATTTCTCCCCCCTCTCAGCATTGCTGTAGCAGAATTATTCCTCTGGGTTTTCAATGCTAAGGTGCAGGACTAGTCCCAGCAATGGCCGTGAAGAGGTTAACTAAGCACAGACGGAGGCCAATGTATGTATCTCTCCACATACCCTTGCTGAGGCAATCCGGATTACTGTTCCTGTGTAAATAAAGCATAGTGAAGAGTGGGTGGTCAGCTCCCATCCAATCTGCTATAAAGCATCAATTTTCTGGGCCTGGAAAAACTCCAGCCATGTTGGCCTGATCTGAGAACCGCTAGCTATGCAGCTAATACATAACTGCCACCCCACATCCCCGCTTCCAACAGACACCAAGGATTTCTCTTTGCATTTATTGTCACCTGCTTCCGAAAGGCCTGATCCAATGAAATCGATAATTAACAGAATTGACCATTCATTAATTGATCCAAAGCCCATTAAAGGAAGATGGCACCTGATGAACGCAGCGTAGGATAGAGAAGAAAGGGCTTTATGAAGATAGACTGTAAATAGCTAAATTTCACCTCACAATTTTAATAGAATTCCATTAACTTGTTCACTCTATCTTTCTTTATTATTGTCTGTTATTACAATGGCCACTGTTGTGTTAGGTGCTGAACAGATCCAGAGAAAAAAATAGTCTCTCCCTACCCAAAATCTGCAAACTAAGGTAAGATAAAAGTAACACACAGATACAGAAAAGAAAAACTCATCAAACTATACAACAGTTTTAGTCAGCATGCCAAGAAGTGATCTCAGCACACCATATCCCTAAACTACAGCTAAGATTTAAGCATCTCTGCTAAGCAGTGTTTTAATGGAGGATTTGAAAAAAATCAGCAAAGCTTTCCTTTCTTCTGCAGCAATTGAGCTCTTCAGTCCACGCAGATTTCAAACAAATGAGCAAACCTTCAGGCCACTTCAAAAACAACAGCCCCGAAATTCATAACAAGTCACATCAAGCTAGGAAGAAATCTAGCCCCCAAAAGAGGCATCTGTTCAGTGTGAGAATCCATAAACAGGAAAGGTTGGATTTGATTTTGCAATGCTCTTAAGCGGTACCAGACAGACAGGGCAAGAGCCAGAGCTGTGGGTTGTCTGAGTGCACTGGTATAGCCAAGCGTGTACAGAGCACACGCTGCCCCGTGCACACCTACCTGAGCTGCTCCAGAGGCCAGTCATAGAAGCCAAGCTCTGCTCTCTGGCTGTTGGTAATAGTTCTCTCAAAAACAAACAATTTCAGCACTACCAACATACCGCAATACAATATAAAACTACCCGCACTCTAAAAAAAAGTCGTTTAGGAGGCTATAAATAACACATTGCCTGGTAAATCCAAGCCTAAGAGAGAAATCGCTTTACCTCGTACAGACATTCAGTCATTTGGATTAAAAAAAAAAAAAGATGAATCCAAAGGGAATATAGAATGTAAAATAAACCGTAATGTAGCCAGGACACAAAAACTAGCACCTGAGTTTAACATAATTTATCTACTTGCATAACTCCTCAGCACCTTTGCTTTCTACCTGAACCTTGACTTTCCCCAGCCACTCCCATTTGTTTTTTATCTGTTTAAAAAAGCCACCAAATTTGTTAAGCAATGTTCTTTGTTCTTAATTCATCAGAGCTTTTCAAATGTTCTCTTGCTCCAGAGGTTAATGCATTCATCGCTTTATAAACCTCTATCTGGAAACTCAGAAAGCTGAAGACAAAAAGATGCTCATCTCCTGCAGTGTTTGCACATTTCCTAAACATATTTCACTGCTACCAGTGAATTCATTGTCCTGGTCCCTTCTCTTTGCACTATGCCATTCTACTCGGAGTGCAACGATGGTGATACAGACATCACAGAGAATAACTTGGGGTACCGGACTACCCTCTGGATTATGTAATGTTTCCCTTAGGTTAGTTTCCATCTCTTATATACTAAGTCTATTCACCTTGGATGATATTACAGCCATTCGCAGGACCCTGTAGCATACACTACAGCACAATATACTTTTAAATGTTGCTTTAACTACTAGCAGAAGAACAGATCATCTGGGTTAGCCGAAACCCCAAAATCTTTCCTGGACAATATACTAAGTTGTCTTCTGCCATCTGGTGTCCAGAGACTAAAGGCAGATGTTACCACTAATCAGAGTCTTCCAGATGGTCACCAGCCTCAGGATGTTTGTCTTACACAATTCTGTAGCCAAGAACCAAAGAGCTCTCCTCATAGCCAAAATTCAACAATATTACCGGGGGAAATACCATCTGTGTGCTCTCACAGGGATTGAGTTAGACCTAACTCATCTGGAAAGAGCACTGTTTGGCATTTGGGAAGCTTCTTATCCTATCAAAAATCTCAAAGTGCTTTGATAACACTAATCAAGCCTCATTAAGCCTCACATGCACATCTGTAAGGCATGTAAGGATTTCTTCTGCCTCAGTCACAGAAGAAAACACCGAGGCATTGGAAAGAAAAGCGACTTGCCCTGGGCAGGGTTGTTGAGCCTTATGGTATTAGCTTGAATGTTGTGATATATTATTAATGCAATATCATCCTTCTGGGGTCTCAAGTCTTAATTTTTGAAGGGTTATAGTAGACAATGAGGCAAGTCCATTGTGAGGCCAGGAAAACAAATGAGGAACCTAGACTTTGATTTTTCTATTTAAAGTAAATTCATTCTAATCTCATTATAAAGACTTGAAATAAGCATTTTAACGTGTAGCAAGCTGCACTGTCTCCAGCATCCTCAAGTCTCTACTGACTGCTTATTTTGTGGGTCTAGCCCATTTGCTAGCCAAGGAACACCTGCTTCCAAATAAAAAGACATACAGAGTAAAAGTTTGACCCACATTCCTGAGGGATTGTCCCAAGGAAATCACTAGTGTACGATCCAATCGCAGTTTCTTTCAAGCACGGTGAAGTTGTAGCTTGGCCAGTAAGTGTGTCTTCGCTAGGAGATGCAGGCACCATGCTCATGGGAAATACTTTGTTGCCTTTTTTTGAAGTTTGAATCAACTTTATCCATCTTTGTTATTTTCGTTGTAACTCAGATGATCTAAAAATTGCCTAGGCCTCCAGTGTTTACTTTCGAAACAATAGAAAATGACTGGCTCTCAGTCACATGTATCCCAAGACTTTTTTCTTAAGCGTAATTAGAGTTCCTTCCACGGCTAATTAAATTCTCCAGTGAATGAAAACAAATTTCCTGGAATGAATATCATCTTGATTCACTTTGGGCAAAGCCAGGCTTACGTGCTTCTCCCGCTCTGTTCTCTGAGGGTGTTGGCTACATTTCTGAAATCTTCTTGTCAACACATGACAATGCAGGGAAATAGTCTGGTACTGGGGTCTGCATACTCGTTTGCCACAGATTACAAGAAATTGTGTCTGCCTTATTCCTCTCCTCTGCTTTATGTGACTTTATAGACTTTTACGGTCCCCTTCATTAACACTTTTTCCAAGCGGAACAGTCATAGTCCATTTAACCTCTCTTTATACAATACGGTTCTATACTTCTGACTATACTTCTTAGTCTTTGCTGGACTTTGCTTTTAAGCATGAGATACTGGCTGACTACCACAGTTATGTGAGTACATTAGGATATATATGGTAGAAATAAGAACCCTTTTCTTATTTATAGAATTCAAGCTGCCAGTTCACTGCGTGGCTTGCCCCCTTACTCAGACATTTCTACAAACTTCTGTCTCCCCATTAGGAAGAAGTCTATGGTAGTAAGCACTGAAATAAGAAGTCGGAAATATTGTTCTGACAACACTGAATTCCCAATACCTTGCTATTCTGCCACATTTCCCTTCCAAGGAACGTACCCAAGTACCTCTCAGAAGTGCTTACATGGTTTATGAGTGCACAGCAGTTGATTTTTACTGCTGATACAGCGACATGTATGGGAGAAATTCCTAGAACTTAGACATTAGTTACAGCGAGTAAGTTAATGAGTTATCTTTAGTGCCCAAATTCCCCCCAATAACCACTCAAGAAAATGGCACTGTTTTACCTTTAAATGTGGTTTTAAGTTCCCAGTGATGGAGGGATGCAGCCTTTTGCATGATCACACTCATTTGGTTTTGAGAGCAATTTGCTCATAATTTGCTGAAGGCCACCAAGAATCAGTTTACAAGCCACTTTGGATTGAAGTGGGGAAGATTCCTCCCAGGGCAGACAAAGATCCGTACCTGGCAAAATCAGCTCCTTTCCTATGCTTGTTCCCTGGTTGTCATCTCCCCTGTGAGTCTGTATTTTGTACTGCGTGTTCCCTGGGGCAAGGCAGGCCTATACTCTGCATTTGGCAGTCAAGTGAGGTTAAAGTCAGCCCAAAGGAGACAATAAATCATTATCATGGTTAGACTGTGAGCAGATGCCTTTGGAGGCCATCCATTTTGAAGGCAAATTCCTTCCCTCTCTGACGTTTGCTTTCCTGTTTATTCCTTTCAAAGCCTCCATAAATGGTGCTCAGTTCTCCATCATCTTTTGACACTGAACTCTGTGTCCAATTGGCCTCCAATCATCTCTTGATGGTAAACACCATCACATTCCCTTATGTGCTGGAAAACTTCATTCTCCAGACAAACTTGCAGTTTATCGTTTTATCACCCAACTTCCATTGTCCTGTCAGAAAGGAGATTTGGACCATGCACTGAATAGTAAGACAGAGGCAAGGTGCCACTTCACAGTTGAACAGAAGCAAGTTTTTCTAGAACATGGCCTCAGAGGTCATTCTCTGTCTACTTTCTCTACAACTATTATGACAGTTTGTTAGCTTGGGTATATGAACTCAGATAGCTATTTTAGCACGTAACTATTTTACCTGGATGTTCAGGCTATGGTCAGCTAGTTGATGGCTGCATTTCTGTGGAATGAGATATCATTCCTCTTCTGTGCTGCAGTGACTGATGGTGGGTGTTCTCCAGGACCTAGGCTGATCTGCTCCACAAATAGATCATAGAATCACAGAATGTTTGAGGTTGGAAGGGACCTCTGGAGTGCAACCCCCCTGCTCAAGCAGGGCCACCCAGAGCTGGCTGCCCAGGACTGTGTCCAGACAGCTTTTGAATATCTCCAAGGATGGAGACTCTACAACCTCCCTGGCCAACCTGTTCCAGTGCTCAGTCACTCTCACAGTAAAAAAAAAAGTGTTTCCTGATGTTCAGACAGATCCTCCTGTGTTTCAGTTTGCGCCCTTTGCCTCTGGTCCTGACACTGGGCACCACTGAAAAGAGCCTGGCTTGGTCCTCTTTGCAGTGTCCCTTCAGATATTTATGTACCTTAATAAGATTCAGCCTTCTCTTCTCCAGGCTAAACATTCTCAGCTCTCTCAGCCTTTCCTCACAGGAGAGATGCTTCACTCCCTTAATCATCTTTGTGGCCCTTTGCTGGACTCTCTCCAGTATGTCCATGTCTCCCTTGTACTGAGGAGCCCAGCACTGGACTCAGCACTCCAGGTGTGGCCTCACCAGTGCTGAGTAGAAGGGCAGGATCACCTCCCTTGACCTGCTGGCAATGCTTTGGCTAATGCAGCCCAGGATACCATTAGCCGCCTTTGCCACAAGGGCTGTGTTTGCAGCCTTCTGCCCAAGAACTACTTGCATTCTGGCAGTGGTTCATTTACTAATTATACAGTTCCTACTCTACCCACAAAGTTATCTTAAATCATGAGACTTTTAGGACTCAAGCATTCTGGCTAGTTTTTATACAACTTTTGAGATTGGAAGCTGTGCAGTTCAGTTTCAACCAATTACACAGAATATACTTATGTTTTAAATGAACATTGAATGTCCCACATCATCACATGATTCAGAGTTTGGAGCTTTGAGGAAAAGCCAGTATTTTAGGATAAAAGCCATGAGAGTTGTTAGCACTATAGTTCCACATCAGTTCTGCTTTGAAGATAAAACTGTTTCCTAGGCCTTGTGCACAATCTTAGTTTATTGTGGACAATACTAAGTATGCTGCACAGGTTTTTGGATTAAGTTTTAGGACTAAAACCCTTGTCTTTGTCTGTTCTTGGAAACATTTCCCTTACAAACTGAGCACTGGTTATTCCCAGCTCTTTGCTAAAACGGTGTAAAACAAGTAGACTGTTTTCACCTATGTGTCAGGCCAGTACAGAATAGAAATGCTGTGTTAGAAATGGAATGGACATGATCTCATTTTGTAAGAACTGCAGTTCCTGAATTGCTGTTGTTTGCTTAGTAACGTGTGAGTTGTTATGTGTGAAATTGCAGGTCTACTGAGTCAATTAACTTCATTATGCCATGAAATATTGGCAAATTAGACAGTAAAAGGCTGATTTCATACATTGCCTTATGTTGCCAAGAAGTTAGCTTGTGCGTCTGCTCAAATGCAGGATGCAGAAAGGCTAAGGATGAGAAGACAGCAACTCTACTGGCAGCCATCATTTGACCCACTCAATAGCTTACCTTCAATCTGTGCAAAATGGGGGGACCAACCTCTCTGTAATGGGGTAAGAATTAACATCTGCAGCATATTTTGGAAGAGAAAAGTGTCACAGAAGCAGACACTGCTTGGTTTTGTGTGTGTTTCTGGAGGTAGTCTGTGATTTTCCTAGTAGAGGTATGCATGTGGTGGAACACACTTGCAACTCTTAAATTTCATTAGGCAAGAATGTGACTTGGATAATACCTATGCAGGGGGAAAAGAATCAGGCTTTTACATGCCATGGATCCTGCGATGTCAAAGATAGCAGTTGGATGTGCTGACTGTAACCATGGGTTGGGAGGGATGGAGCAAGGACTGTATTGGTTTCCTCTCCATATATAGAAGCACTACCATATAAAAGCCAGACAGAATACTGAGGGTGTACTCAAGCAGATTTAACCTCTACACTGGCATTGGTACCACATCTATGCAGTTTTAGAGGTAGTGCATCGTGAACTCAGTCCCATTCGTGGAGCACAAACACATCATATTTGCCCCTATTTGAGTTTTAGAGGCCACAGCTTTTGATTCAGTTTGCGGCTTTCACAAAAATTTTGTCAACTGAGATTCTCAGGAGCCGTAAAGTAGCATAATCCCAGTGACTCCAGCAACCCTCCACACAGCTGTGCTGTTCTAAACCTTAGTAAGTTCTCTGGGCAAAATGTTTCCCAAGGCAGGCTGACATGAGAGCTAGGTTTCCCCTTTTTCCTGACACCTCACCCTCTCCCCACATTGCCTCCTTTGCCTCCCAGACAAAATGACATAGTGTGTGTTGATCTTTCTTAGCTCTCTCAGAGAACCAGTTAGAAAGAACCTATGGACTGCCAAGAATAATCTAACAACAGGAAAGCATAGTCTACTGCGATTGGAAATGCCACCCATGTTGTGATGAGTGGAGCCAGGGGAGGTAAGGAGAGGGTAACACTGAAGGCGCTGCAGAGACTCAGAGCAGCATTGCAGCTCAGGATTGATATGGGATTGTCCTGCAAAACAGCTATGTGGTTTTGGTCTCTTCCACTCAACAAGACAACCTGTGTAAAGTGCCTTCATAGTAAGACCACAATGTGCGACCACACCACCCTCAGCAACTTGCTCACCTCCTGTGACAACAAGTCAGCAGGACGACATCTCTGCATTAACTTCGTCACAAAACAACATTCCATTCCTTGGCTACACTTCTTGTGCAGGGCAGGGATTGAGTAAAAGTACTACTTGGAAGTTGACCCAATGGGGACCCAAATTCACACTTCAAGAGGGTGCAGATTCTTTGAAAGCAATAGATTCATACCTGCTTACCTCACTGACATCCAGAAAACACATGGGAGCGGTAAGATGACCTTGCAGCTCATCCTTTCTCTACAACTCTCCGTCCATCCAGATGCAACCATCTGTTGGGTAGCTATTCTCCTGTGTTTGCACAGAGATCAATGTAGACTACTTCTATGGATGCAACGTTGCTCTAGGTTTGCTATGCATAGACCTTATCAGTGGCAAGAAGACAAGGCCTGAGCAGTACTTCAAGAGCCTTCTAGACTATTTCCTTCCCTGAGGGCAGATTTAACACTATCAGACCCAAATCACAAGTGCCACGTTCTGGATCTCAATAGCAATTTTGTAAATCTGTGAGGAAAGCAGGGTTTGCCCCACTCATATGTGCGGCGACTGCCCCATGACAGGATTCCCCTCTCAAGGGCGTATAGGTAGCACTCCTAGCAGAAAGGGAGTCAAACAGTTCAGCCAGAAACACACGTAAGGGAAGCTGGCTTCAACCCAGCCAGGCTGTTTCCCTCATATCTCCCTCGTCAGAAGACAAGGCTGAGGCCTCTGGTATGTGAAGCATAAAGAATCTGTGCAAGGTGAGGTGGGATTGCATCCATGATAACTGAGAGGGGAAAGCCCTCTCCCCCCTGCTGCCTGCCTTCCCTTTCACCAGCTCTGGCAAGCTCTACAGAGTCAGCTCCAAGTGAGGCCCCGACTGAAGCAGAAAGAAATACAAACTTAAGCAATTTTCCAAACTGCAACATACAAATAAACACATTAGCCATCTTCTCCTCAGCAACCACAGAACATCCTCCCAAAAGCAACACAGCAAGTCACTTATTAGCGACTTAATGAGCTGTGGAAAAATAACACTATTCATTCTCAGCTACTTATTCTCTGTCCTTTCTGAAGTCATAACTCAGGCCACCACAGAACCACACAGGCAGCATGCAAACTCGTGGGCAAAGGCACAAGCTCACTTCAGCACACAAGCTCCCAAACAGTATTTGCTGGCTTGTAGCTTTGGCTCTGACCTGGTTTGACTCCAGCCTCAGCTGCGTTAGCCCTAAGTCCAAATTGGATTGAGCTCATGAAAGATGGAAATTACTACCAGAAGAATGGTAGGAAGAGTTACCCCTTCTAGCAGTTGATTCGCTATATACTTCATCTTTACTTTATACGAACTGCAGGTACTTCTATGGTTCCTTTTTTCCGAGGATGCTTTTTCTCAAAGCACATCATGAAGTGAGGGTTATCCATATCTCAGAATTCAGAAAACCAGGTACAAGGAAATTACGTGACTTGACCCCTTAAGACGGTCAAAGGATAGAAGCCATATCTGATATGCTCCTAGACTGGAACTCTAAGCCCTCAAGCACAGTGTCTCCTCCAGCAAGCTTCTACAAAGATGGAAGGATGATTTCGTTTGTACACTCTTTGCCTTACTGCTGTGGTTGGTGCTGCATCCCTGCCTTCAAAATCAGCCAGCCTGTGGTGCAGCAGGTTTGTCTGTTCTTATCTCATGTTGGCAATCTGCAATGTATCCTCAGAGAATGTGTTTATACTTCTCTGACCATCCCCAATGTCTGCACCACCAGTCCCAACCCTAAATTCACTTCCCAAATGAAATAGAAGCCCTTGGTAAATGGGCGCTTTTTCATTCCTCTTTGTTCTCAAGTTGCCAAGAGGCAGGCCCTGAAATGTCTCTGCGCCCTGGTGGAACTTTCTGCACTCTGTTTCAGGCTCCTTTCAATAACATCACCAGCTTGCACAAAGCAGCAGAATGGCAAACATGAGCACCACTTCTAGATGGAATAAAGGTATCTGTTATTGCTTTCTTTGAGATATCATCAGACCATACCGACCTCCACAACTACACTTCCCAACAGTGATGACAAGCCTCCTGTTATCAGAGAGCACTCCAAGTTTCAAACACCATTCTGCATGTCGACCAGCAGCAGTGCCTGGAGTCCCCGGTTTTGGACCTGAACTCTGCAGTACTGAAGACTGGATGCCATTGCAAGATGGAAAGCGGAGCTCCACAGCCGGTTAGCTGTCACTGAATACTACTCAGAGCTGCGTACAGCAGCCAGCGTTAATAAGAAAATGTTACCATTTCTCAGTGCCTGCCATTCAGTAAATCCACAGATGCAAGTAAATACTAGGAAACGTGGTCACACCCCACAAAGCTGTTCTCTACCAAAGCAGGGATGAAGACAGACACATATCAGTGTATGCGTAATGTTTTCCAAAAAAGTCTTCTAGAATTTTTTTTTAGCAGTTTCAAAAAGTTTACTGAATGCTTCTTTCTCCCAATTTATTTTCTGTTTCACAGGTTTTTTTCTTGGTCTCAGAATAAAAGCTGATGCTCACAAAGTGGAGAAAGGTTATATTCATCAGATTTTCTTTTCCTCACAATTTAACTTGGAAATGAGCTTCAGAGATTCAAGATTTTCTGGCTCTTAATGCAAACCAGATCTGGAACTGCGGGGAGGAGTTATCTGCTATTCCATTGAAGATTCACATACTTCACACAGTTCAGATGATGGACTGACTGAAGTTGATTGCATTCACATCTCAAAACTTAACAAGAATTGCTTCCTAACCTGCTTGTTTCGAAGAGCGGATTGAATATCAACTATTTACTTTCTGCAAAGGGTCTGCCAAAGAAAACTTGTATAAAACCACAAGTTTGTTCAAAATTTGGTCATATTCCATCTGTTCTGTTTGCCAAGCTGAGAGCACCTGTAGGCTAGTAAAGGACTGTCACTAACAGAGCTATACAATTTTTAAAGAGCTGCTATGGACACATCTTTTCTTTCCTCATGATTAGCCTTTCTTAGTCCTGTATAAATTAGATCCAGATATCATTCTTAAAGGCTCAGTTGCTTCCCTGAAGACACTTTTATAGATGGGACTGTGAGCTAGGAATAGCGTGTCATTCATTTTTCTTTCATGACTGGAAAAAAACCCCACCAACTAAAAGCAACCCATTGGTGTTTACCAAGAAGAAACTATCTGTTTGTCTGGGTTATAGCTGCAAGAATCTCAAAATCTGATGAAGGCTTTCTCTGCTCTTTTCAAGACATCAGCTTGTACTAAGACCTCACAGAAATCTCCAGAGGAAAGGAGCCTGTACAGGTCTCAGGGACAGTGAGAAGTCTGATACAGCTACAAAAGCACCAAGAAGAATTGGAGCTAGTCTCTGGTTAATATTAGAGCTAGGAAAATAACAGCCCAAATCTTTATCTCCTTCGTAAGGATTGGGACCAATTCATCTTCTACATCTCCTTTCTGCTCCAGGATATGAAACCATTTCTATAGAAAAGACAATCATGGCTTTAAAAGCCATATTACTAATACATCAACTTGCAAAGGAAGAATAGCCCCTGCCACAGGTCACGTGTTCATCATGACCGCAGGCTGCCTGAGGCTTTTCTTGTTTGTTTAAGAAAGAAACCCAGCACACGGTAAATCTGTGGCTGCCACTGTGTGGTAAGAGTCACACCTGCCTCCGTCCTCGCTTTTGGCTAACACAAGCAATAGTACAAAAATGCCATCAGGAAGTGAAGGATGAGGCTGCGGTGGGTGAACAAACACTGCAGCACTCCAGGCAGGAATGGGTGAAAAAAAGACCCCACTGTCAGCTCAATATTTAGACCAAGAGCTGGACAAACACAGAAACCTTTTTTTTATTATTTTTTATTTTAAAAATCGGTAGTCTAGTTTGTGGGAGTTCACAACTCCAGCATTACCAAGAAAAAACGATAACCTTCTGTCGCACGTGACAGACAGAGGCTGCCATTAACTGCCCAGATCCACTGGGTTCTGCTACAGACACAAACAATAACTAGCGTTGTTTCGAAGCTTCTGACAAGAGAGAATAAAGTTTTTCCTTTTGTTTCCATTAATTACACACATACCACTGAAATTCCCAGACTAATCAACCCTTCTCTAGCTTCCTTTAAGGCTCCATCCTGCGGGATGATGAGCCCTGAGCCGATAAAGCACCTAGACATGTACTTGGACCTAAGCATAGAGAAGACATGCTGTGCTCACACAAAGGGCTGAGTCTCAGCTGTGGCCAGCTTTTTCAGCTACTACACTGCAAAGAGGTATACTTCCCAGCATTAGGGGGGTTTTTTTGCTATGAAAGGAACTCTAGGAATGCAAGTCATTTTTCTATACTTTGGATCTTTGAATATAAAACAAATCAAAGGCTTCCAAGCATAGCCAGCCACTTTATTTTATAAACCAACATATTTCTGGAATTTGTGTTCTTCAGAAGTAAGCACTTGCTGAGATTCATGAATATCACAGCGTTCAGAACATTGATTACAAGGAGCTAAAAAAAGCACAAAAAAATCTGGAAAAAACCCACTAACGAAAAGATCTTGCCTCATGGGGTGTGTCAGCACTGCTGTTGGAAAGTAGATGGTAGCGCATGGAGGAGGAATCTATCTCAGGTCCACCTAACCTTATCAAGCAGTAATCACAGCAGAGCTAGCCAGCACAGAGCACAGCCATGGACCATGTATGAAAGACATGGACCATGTATGGAGGCCATAGATTATACACACAGTACAGTTCCTACTATAGTCCATCACTGCATTTGCCCATTTTCCCCATTACATTTGTTTCCAGGCCTTCTATTCCTCCTCTCAGTCCAATTTTTCAGTGCAACTGCTTGGTCAGGGCATCTTAGTGCAGAGAGCTCCCTTTTCATTGTCCAAGCTTGCAAGATGTCTGTGGATTTCATACCAGATTCATTTAGCAAGATCTGCTGATCAGTCTCCTTTGCCAATCATGACATATTTCTGAAAAATGAAAGCTGTGACACACTCATTCCACAAACTTAGAGGACAAGGCCAAGTGGATCCTTTCCAAACACGTTGCAGGGCTAGTGACTGGCTCTCTTATTGCAGATCTAAAAACCTCATATCCCAACAAATCATTTTCCTTGAAGAAATCCCAATCAAGGCCATTAACACAGAACATGCATTTCATTTAGTGGTGGAAAGGTCAATAGAGGAACTCAGATTGAACCCTAAGTTAACTATACACATGTCACTCATCAGAACTGCCCATCAGGATCCATAAGCCCTAAAATGCTGCTAGCTAAATTTGACAGTCTTTTAGCTCAAGTGACTCAAGTGACTCAATGTATAGCCTTCTGAAACAGAAGGCTATACATATATCCAGCATAGAGTAATCAGGAAAGCCTAGAAAGTGGTTACAGCATCTAGCAGAAAAGTCTTATGTGGTCATTTGGTGTTATAAAAAGAGATATGAGTTGTAATTAACCTTAAAATTCAGTTAGGGATGGTACTGATTACAGAATCCACAACCATGCGCCAAAAATTAAACCATCAGTTTTACATAAGTTAACTCACATTATCAGAACAAAAACACGTATCAAAGAGTTGTACGGTAATGGTCTTAAACATTGTAGCCTACAGTTTTGTCTCTGCTGCACATGTGGCTGTCACATTAGAGTCCTACATTCTTCCCACCAAACAGGAACTACAAGCTGTAAGAAATTGCTTTCAAATCAAAAAAGTGAAAAGCTACTTAGCTATGACTTTTCCTGCTTGCTGCAAAAAGAGTACAGAGCATAGAAAAATCCGGCTCATGTTGAGCTGAGTTCTGCATAGGAGAAGCTGGCCCTGCTTTGTGTGTGGGCTGGACTGACAAACTCTGGAGTTCCTTCCAACCTGTATCACTCTGTGATTCTACAATGGTCCTGTCTGTTGCAGACAATGGTCTACAATGTGCCATGACCAGCACAAGTTCTATCACTCATCCTTTCTTGCTAGGCAAGGAATGAGAGACCAAGACTTCAGCAGATAAGCCACAAAATCCATTGTAGAAGACTGGCAGTCAGAATCTGCATAAACCCGAAGCAGGGAGCTGGTTTGTAGGCCTGTCAACCTGACTAGTAACCCCCAGACAAAAGAAATACCTATGAGGAAATATTTATTTTAGTGCACATTCCAAACTATCAGATTTCTGGCAGTTTGACTTCAGCACTCTTGGAATCACAAGCCATGGGCCAAACATGACAGTATCTCTGTGCACTCTTAATCTTATTTCACTGGGAATTGCGGCTGGCCCCAGGCAGTCACCAAGGCATCAACTCTCTTTCTGTCTTCTTCTCATGTCACCCCAATGGTATCTGACATCCCAAGGCAAACTTTCCAGCTCGGTGTTGCACACACAGATACTGTTGGTCTGATTTTGCACACATATTTTTGCGTGGGTTCACTTTACTAATTTGCATGTGCCTGCATGACAAAGGTCTTTTGGAGTATATCTTGGCGTTGCACTGGACTGGGATTTGCACGTGATAGATTTAATTTCACTTTTGTTTATACTGACTTCAACTTGATAAATTCAGAAGAGTTGTTCTCAGCATAACTCAGTGTCAGAAGCCAACCAGACATGAAAGATTTAAAATGGAGCAAGAAGGAGTAAGATGAGCCTCATTGGGACACTTTCTGGGAGCGACAATGAATTTCAGAGATTTTTCTTCCTCTATTAGTCTTTTACCTCTGGACATTTTTAGAACCTCTCTGAAGTGAGGTACTTCCAGCCACAGTTTTTTGTTCTAATTTTTCTTGAGACCTTCACACTGGAGGCCTGAGCTCTGGAAATGTTCTTCCTAAGGTATTTTACAGATGGAATGAAAGGAGAAATACTGGATATGTTGCAGGAAGCCTTCTAGCTTTCACAAGCTTTCTGGTTTATTTTTGCAGACACATACAACTCAGGTCAGAAAAGTCTCCAGATTTTGGGGAGCTTCTCCAAACCCCAAGCTCTAAACACATTCGTTTGTCTGCAGATGGTCTGAGAAAAGTACTGCCCGTCTCCTGAGCTCAAATCATTTGTTTGGGGAAGTATCAAACAGCTGTAAGTAAATGCCATGGAGTTAGATCCAAGAGTCTGCAGAGTGATAAAAGCAGATAGACCTGGGCCTCAAAGGGACCAGCTTTCCTTTATAGAAGTGCCAGTGCTGGCCTAAGCAGCTCATTTCATGAGCAGCAAGTTGGCTGGCACTGCACAGACCTTCCCAAATTATTTAACTCACTTTTCCACAGCCAGACAGGCTTTGGACAGGTGCTTAATAGCTGAGCAGGGCTAATTAAAACCACCTTTGCGAAAACTGACCAAGGCCAATTAAAAAAACATATTAATGATTGTCCCTCTGGAGCTCTGACAGAGCCTATGGATGAATCCTCCCAGTACCCTATGCTGTGCTGGAAGCTGGGGAAGCTGCTTTAGTACTCCCCATGCCATGAGAAAGGACAGCTTGGCAGGAGGTATACCAGTCACTTTGAGATGACATGAAGTTTGGCTTTCTTCCCCAGGCTGAAGCTGGGTAGATCACCCACCTTATTTGCAAGGGTGCACCCTGTCTGCTGAAGCAAACTGAGAAGAAAAGCACGTGCAACAACAAAGCACAAGCTGTTTAAAGAAACATTAGTCAGGCTGCCAGCTGTGGATTGCTAGTGCTCTGCTGGCTGGCACCTAATATTATGGGGCTTAGCACTAGTCAGACATGATCATGACAAAAGGCTGGGCAGGCAGGTGGACTCTGTTTTCTTAACGTATTCTGAATGGGACTAGTTAAGTGATGGTGTAGAGATCAATACATAATTGAGTGAAGACAAACCTGCAATTGTCACTCACCACCTGAGTGATGCTGAACATGTCACACACCTCTCAGTTTCTCTCTTCGTAGTAGGAGTTTGTCAAGGAAACAACTGTCTATCCTAAAGGCATCATCTGAGGATGCTAATGTAAGATTAAAAATGAAAAGCAGCAGGTATGGACACCTGTTTTCCCCAGATGAAAAGCCAAAGTAGATACCCTGGAGGCTGACCCACAAAGAACCAGCACCAAAACCATCATGAAGTCTGGAACCTTTCTTTCCTCAGCTTCAGATGCACTCATGCTGCTGATGCAGGAATAAGGTAGAAGAGCCAATTTTTCATTGCCCTGCTTAGGGCTGATTTGTACAACAAACTTTGGTAAAGGCTGCTGAATACCCTTACACTCTGCCTGCTGACCTTTTAGAACCATATGATATTTCCTGTTAAAGATTGCCAGAAGGAAGTTAGTTAACTACAGCAATCAAGCACCCATAATCGCACTGCAAGTTAATGCCCTAGGGAGGTGAAAGACAGTTGGAGGAATTCAAACCACTTTCAGAAGAATTCTTGCAGGCTGTCTGGCCTGTAGAAACACAAGAATTCCAAAGGGTTCCTTAGGCTCATAGCACGTTAGGAAGGAAGTGACTGCGAGGGGTCATCTATTTCAACACGTTGCCAGGGCAGGATAAACCACATGAAGCTAATCTAACTTCTTCAGAAGCCAAGGGCCACCGGTGAAGCATTGAAACCATGTACTGTCCTGTATCAGTCCAGCTTGAACCTGGACTATTGCAATCACTAGTCACAAGGCAGTGCTTCTTTTGAAGGTTTACCCCAAGGATTTCTCTCAAAAGCTTAAACAGGAGAGAAATGTGAGCAAAGTGATAAAAATTAAAGAAGGTTGTGTTTGTTTCTCCAGTAAGTTAAGCAAAGGATAGGGAGGCACTGCCAGACCACACAGTTCTGTTATTCAGGTATTTTTTTTATAAAAGGGAGACAACTTAGTTTTTGTTTCTTTGGTTCATAAATACAGCACGTGTGTGGTCTCCAGAGAAACCAGCCTGGGCTTTCCTATCCCTAGTCTCTCCCCAACAGTTTTAAGGCACTGCTAATACCTGGTGGTAATGTCATTAGTGTCTTTGTGTGGGCAAGGAAAATACTTCACATGGAATGACAATAGGGCCTCTCTCCTGCAGGGACAGCTGCCCAGCCTCTCTTTTTCTGTTATTGCCAGCATATTTCTTTGTGCCAGTGGTTTGGTGCCTGCGGTTAAATTTGCAGATGGCAATACTAGCTTTGGAAGGTCCAGCTCCCTGGCTAGTGAGAGCTGCAGAGCAGTTGACTGTGGTAATGCCAGCACTTGCCCGGCAACTAATCTTGTCTGCTGGGTGGTGGGAACAATTAAAATAGAGCTTGTACTTTTACAGGCCTGGAAGAAGGATATTCCTTTGGTAGCCTTTGCACAACAGAGCAAAGATAGACCTTTTGCAACAGCCATCATCCTGTGCCAGCAAGTGACAAGAGGTCCATGCTCAGGACAGCCTGAAGCGAAGAGCCAAGGCTCAGATGCTACAAAAAAATGCAAGGCACTGAACGTCGGTCAACTTCATTGCAGTCTCCCATTCATTTCAGTCTTAAGAGAGACTCATAACCTCTGCAGATGAGGCACAGATGCGTCTCGTACAACGCTATATCTGGGTGGCTGTTACTTGTACAATACATGCTACTGCTGAGGCACAACAGAAATGGCTAAGTGTAGAATTTCAGGCTTACCATTGGATTACTGCCTTTGCCTGGAACAAAATTATATCTGCGTCATTCAGTATATGGGAATTTCCTTTCTTAGGTTATATAAATGTTATTTAAAGAGGTACTGAATAGATTTCAAAACATATTTTAACTTTGGGAAGGAATGTTTGCTATCAATTTATTCAAAATGTTGCATTTATTTGTGATGTTTGGGTTACAGATGTTTGTCTCTGAGTTACAAGTATACTTACTATTCTAATATTTCTATACCTTTTTTTTGCTGTGTTACTATATTAAAATTATATATCAATAGATAACAAATATATAGTATATTGTTATCAAACAATAATACTAATATAAACACTCAGATACTGATAGAATAGACTGCCCCGCAAACCAGTTTCATTTGAGATTGGTGACTAAGCAGTGCCGTCTACAAGGCAGGTGTAAGATGAAGGTGAGAGCTGAAAGTAGCTGGCTCACCATTCTCACCCAGGTTTGTGCCTCCAATGCTGTGATGAGACTGCTCCCCTCCAGCCACCTGGGACTTTCCTGAGTCCCCTTCTCCAAAACTGCTGAAATCAGTGTCAGATGTAAGAATCCTCCTGACACCAGTGGGATATGGCTCAGACTCCCTGCCTCCATGAAGAATGGATAAATCTGACAGTTGCTTAAAATCATGCAAGAAAAGTACTGGGAGGAACAAGCGTGAAGAGATGATAGCTCAATGCCCCAGCTCAGTCCCCACCCAGCCAGAGAGCAGTAGATGGAAGAACACAGGTAAGAACAAGCAGAACCTTATTTATGCAGAAGTATCTATTAATGCTAAACTAAACTGGCTCCCTGTACCAAATCAGTAAGTCTAAGCTAACCAGAACGTTTCCCCTCCTCCCCCATTCATGTTGCTTTTCCTGAGAAATCATGTTAGCATGCATTTCCACTGCTTTTGGACAACTTACTTTCTAGTCCCAGTTACCCTTCTGCTCTAATTTTCATACTTAATGCAAAGCAGAACAGTCTCTGGTCCTTTAGGCAAGGCATGGGACCATTCCCTCTTCCCCACCTCTTAAATATAAAAAGCATGCAGCATAATCTTCCCTTCAGTCATGAAAAATACAGTATAATCTTAAGTAAATATTAGTGTTCCACTTACGTAAATACAAACTGCCATTGAGGGCTAAAGCACTGAGCCTGTCAAAACCCCAGACTGAACATATTTCTTTGGAAAGGACAGCAAGGGTCAGGAGTGAAAGATACTTTGGTGTTCACTATGAGTTAGGGGAAGAGATCTGCTGGAAAGAGAATGGGCCAAATAAGAACTTCATCCTAGAGCTCTTGGAAAAAAGGGAAAAGAGACACTGCTTAGAATAAGGTTTTCTTGATTTATTCCTGAATAAATATCTCCTGCTTGCCATCCTACCCCATTTCTTGCTGCCTGCTGGGCAGGGATATATAAGAAATTGGTTTAGGACAAAGGTGACTGATGAAATGAGAACAGCGTCTTCCCCCTTCGCAGCCACTCCAGCTCTGAGAAGAAGAGGACAATGTTGTACTAGCCACTGCCAAAACATCTCTCATTCAGCTTGCCACGTTATAGACAACATTGTCTCCTGTACCTGAGGAAGAGACACTGTGCTGTTTACCAAATTAGCATTTGGATCAGCTGCTGCTCACAGATTTTAACAGAACTAGATATTCTGGGAATGCCAAATCTTTAGGTTTTAAAGGCATCCATGCTTAATAATCGTAAAAGATTTTCAGAGCATTCCACTTTTCATTAGTGAATCTAATGTTTCAAAACCCTCCAGCCATACCAGATCCCTTCACAACCCAACAGTGACCACACTGCCTTTGCATTCTCCTTTTCTTTCACTTTGGCCAAGTGCAGCAAATTTCTGCCTCCTGGGTGAAAAGAAGTGTAAGGCACTGTTCTGTAGATCTTCAAAAAGATCTGGCACTGTTTCTGTAGCCCTTTGAAACTGTAACTTCGCTAAGACGAGCACTTGTCAGTGTGAAAGATGGATCTCATTTTGTGAAGCATTATTGCACCTCTTCGGACAGCTTTATGGTTTCACCGTCTCCTGGTGCTGATATCCAGCTCCTGGCCCCAGGCTCTCTACTTTCATCAAGTAGAGTGGTCCCTTATTCTCATAGTTTATAACCAAGAGGTGGAGGTAAAGGGCAAAAGCCACCCAGCAGTCTATCAGCTTCTCTACTACTGTTGGGCGTTGGCTCTTCAGAAGGTCTGCTTCAAGTCCCATTACAGATAAAGGACTTACACAGCTAATTTGACCATAGATCCATTCCCAGTTCAAGTCCTTAACCAATCATTTCCCCATGATTTCCTACAGCATCTTGGATCTATCCCACCCATTAAGTTCAGTATGATATTTATCTAACACAGCCTGGCCTTTTTATTTTCACACCTGCACTTTATCAGCTGCATATGGATATTTCTGGTAAGTTATCCATCACAGAGTTGTTTTCTCCCTTTGTCAAAAACTGGAGTGATAACTTGTATCTCCCATTGCACATCACAGAGTGGATAATCAAACACAAAAGCACTTAGGGCTGTAAATTACTGATGATGACTTGAATCTGTAATCATGGGGACAACACATAACATCTTATTTCCAACTGAGTTAAGAGGTATGTCTAGCTCCAAGGAAACATTTGCCAGTAAGGGATAACACAGAAACTCTGCTGATCAAAGCCAAACATCCCTTGGCCCAAGGATTCCCATCACCTATCATGAATAGCTAGTCCTTCATGGAGATCAAAGCATTTCATCTACGCTAATGACTGAGTCATATCTGAAGAAGGCACTGTTATTCTTCCCGTTGTATTCAAGAGACCCTTACTTGGAGGAAAATAAAGCAACATGCCTGAAGTCAGCCAAGGACTCAGAGCTGCAAGTAGAACCTGCACCTTTCGGTCTCTGGTCCTGTGCTTTTCTATAATGCCCTTCTCCCCCTGGCAGAGCAGGACAGGAGGGAAGGCTGGATCCTATTACTGAACAGATTAATTCTGTCAATTTTTCATTAGTCTTTAAAGCATTAGAGACATTCTACACTTGGAACCTGGCTGCATTTGCCCCATCATTACTTTCTCTAAGCATTAATTTCAAACCCTTTTTTTTGTCTTCTGCCCTTTTATAATTCCGCTGCTCTGAGCCAAAACTCTGCTTGTTTCATAACTGCCATAACTTTGATATAGACATTAGATTTCAGAACAGAGCTTTGTCAAAAGAAGGTTTCTAAATATTGCTGACAACAAGAGAAGAAATCAAAGTATGCTGTGCATCTTTGCCTTCAGGTTCGTGCAGACAAGAGTTGTCTTTCTATCAGATGTTTGTATTGTAGGTAGCACAGAAGTAATCAGCTGCTTACCCTTTTACAGAGCTGTTATCTTCTGACCCTCCGTTGTCCAGATGTGGGAAAGTGGCAGTAAAACACACCCCACGGAAACACTTAGAGGACATTCAGAAAAAGCCAAGTCCTACTTGGCAGGTATAGCCTCCTGGGTGGTGACCTAGGAGACATTCAAGGCCTTTTATATTGCTGCCTTTCCCAAAAGCAATGTGCTAACATGGTGGCGCAGCTGGTCAGCCTGCACATATGAACAGGCATCCAGGTTTGTTGAATTCATTGTGCATGCACTGCACGTTATGTGTGCTCAAATCAAAATCCGCTCGCAGCATACACAGGTTGCCAGGTTCCGTACAGTGATACCGCTTACCTCTATTACACCCAGGCCAACTTGCTATTTTTGCTGCTAACGTTTCTCTTTTGCCTGCTCACTAGCATGATACCTTTCTGCATTTGTAAAGAGAACTTGAAACCACAAAGGCATTTAAATGCCAAATCCCCACTGGCCTCAGTGGGATTTAGAGCCCCAAATACCTTTGTGAATCTATGTGGACAAAATGCCAGGAACCAGTGATAGCTAAGAGACGGGAGGGGAAATAGATGAGCTCAAACTCCCAGTCTTGCAGTCAGACTAAACGAACCCAGCTTCTTCCCCCAGCTTTCCATCCTTAGTACATACAACTGTGAGCACTGGAGAATAATCACCTATATCCAGTTCCTCCTCCTAAGCCCTCCCCCACCCAACTCTGCTTTCTGACACTGAAAGCACGCACAGCCCATTTTAACATTTTCCAGCCCGAGAGCTGTAGTCCAACCAGGGTGGGCAAACAAACGTCTCATCAACGCCAAGTATGGCCCAACATTGGCTCCAGCGAGAAATTTCCAGCCACTATGGAGCCAGACACATTTACATTCCTCTATTTGAAGTAAAACCCTAATCCTTTGGAAGATTTGCAGTCTGGGCAAAAGCTGTGCTCTCACCCATGCCTTTAAGGTTTCTTTCTGTCTTGCAGCAAGGGGCAGCAGCAGACTTCCAAAGAAAGAAGGGGCTGTTAAAGAAAATGGACTGGAAGTTTGTGAAGGGGGCTTTTCTTTTGTTTCAATTCTTTGGGGGCTGTGAAGATTTTCACCAATTTATCTTCAGGATCTCACCTCTAGGATCTCACCTCTCCTTATTTTACCAGCAGGTAAACAAAAGCGTGTAGAAGAAAAGTGTCTTGTCTGATGTCACCCAAAAATTAAAGATTTCACAGCAGAGCCAACATGGGAACTCAAGAAACTTGGCTCCAGTAAGTCCATTAATAAACATTGACTTAATACACAGGTTTGTCACAATTCTGATCACTTGAAAGGGTCATTAGCAGCTTTGCTTTTACCTGCTGGTTGTTGCCCAGAATTGTCACTCTCTTTCCCATTAGAGCATTGCATCAATTTTTACTGCATGCATTGTGTTTTGCTCCTTACCCACCATCTATTGGCAATGGGTGGAATTCTTCTGAAAACTGGAATATACTTGGAAGTCAGAAGGCAGATGGTTCCAGCCTAGTAAGTGCATGCCTTAATGCCATAACTCTTCCAACCCTTAGAAGTGATACACCTCATGTACATCTACTTCACCAGCAAATCCGTTCACACATGCGATATCCAGCCTCCAGCTATATGCCCCCTTGAACAGTGGAGTATTTCCATAGACCTTAAATTTTATGAAATGGCCTTCCTTGCTAAGAACAAAACAATGGGAGAAATAAACAAACAGAAAGCTAGTCTTTTTGTACTATGCAGTGCACCAGTTCATGAACTTCCTGTAAGATCCAGAATAACCTACTTGATTGTCTTTAGCAGGGAAGGAAGAAGTGCTAATGCAGGTGAGCATGCAGGGAATTCCTTCTGGAACTACTGAAAACACCCAATACCCTGCCCTTCTCTCTAATTCTAAGCTCACAGACTGACAACCCACTTCTCAGCATTTCTCAGCACTTCATGGGAAGCAGGACATCCAAATGGACAGAGGACATAGCTCCATGCTTCACATTGCCCTGTCCACTCAGACAACAGGCCAGAAAAAGCATTCCAGAGTAAAACATGGCTGAGATGTTTAAACTCAACAATAGGAGCAGCAGAGCCTACCAGACCTTGAAACTTGACACAGCCCTGCACAACTCCTAAGTCTAAAGCACAGAATGTTAGCTCTGGTTATACCTGGAAAAGCCCAAGAGAGCAAATTTCCACATTGTTATGCATGCAAAAATGTAGAGTGGCTGTTTCTGGGACCCACAGCACTGGACCTAGCCAGGCATCATGCTGGCAAGGCTTTGGCAAGCTTCCTGCGGGCATCTCTGCCAGCACACCAGGTGCTTTAGCACATCGAAGCCTACACCTTCCCTGTGGCACCCCGCACCCTCTCCTGTTTCACTGCCGAGGTGCGGCTGCACTGATTACAGGAGAGCTTTGGGGTGAGCACATGACGGTTATTGCCCAGGCTGGGACTCCAGGATGTGGTTGTGGCCTGGACCTCAGCCTTGGCCCCCAGGCAAGATAACTGTAAGTATAAGGGCTCTCACTTCCTTCCTCATCAAGCCCAAGGACTAGAAGCAGTCTCAGAATGGGTCAGTGAATGCCTTTTCACTCCTGGAATTCCATGCAGATTACCTAGCAAACCATAAATTAGTCCTGCTTCTGGATTTCCAGTCAAGGGCTTGGACTTGCTGACCTAGTCTCTTGTTTCTTTCAGCACAGACATTGTGAAACTCTGACTTTCCTGTTTTCTCTCTCCTTAAAAAAAAAAAAAAAAAAAGAACCTTAAAGGTTCTTTTGCTGGCTAGCCTTACACATCAACTTTCCAAGCAACATTACCACAATGGTTTCTCCTTTCAAATGTCAGAACCAAACACTCCTGCTTATTTTGTGTCTGCAGACAGTTCATCTACTCTTTTCAGGAGGATGAGGGAGTATTTGATGTAGGGAGCAAGGGTTAAAACTGGAGGAAAACATGTTCATCCCATGCTAAGGCATTATTCTTCCCACACTTGACTCAGATCACCTCACCACTGCCAAGGTAGCTGTGAAAATAGAGTGAATAAACCTGCTGCAAAACTCACACATACAGTATTCTAATTATTTTAGCTTTGGCCAACAGGAGTATGACGAGATTATGTCTTCCCAGCAGTAATGTAGGTCTTCTCTAATCACACTCTCCAGCTCCTTTTGATCATTTGCTCTGCCCTTCCAAGGTTGGGCCCATGGTGCTTCCTGAGGCCTGCAGTGAGTTACCTACATGTTGGCCCTTGGTTCTCTGAGCCACTGAAGTCCTCTGGTTGGAGTACTGGCTGAAATCATGACATATTTATCTGCATAGCAAAGAGCTAAGAGGAACAGATAGCGGAAAAGATAAATGTTTCTGTATAGGAAATCTCCAGTTCATGCCAAAGATGTGGATTGTCCCATCACAGCTTAGGGTCTCTGTTTCCCCTCCTGAGAATCTTTCTGTGAAAGGCTTAAATTAAAAGATGCATATGCAGAAGTCCGCTCTGTAGTCAGTACTGACCATGCCTGTTGTCATATCCTGACTCTGAACAACATATGCCTCCAACTTCCCTTGCTGGCTCAGGCTTGTTGCAAAAAGTGCCAGAGTTCCCTACAGTTTTCTCACTGCACTTTGTATCACTGGATAAATATAACAATATATAATAATAAATTAATTATTTCCGTTTCAGATCTGGTAGCTTGCGAGAAGAATAGCTCTGGAAACAGAGACATTCCAACAGGATTACAGTTAAGTGGTTAATAACCTCTGATGAGGATCATTAGAATCTGAAAGGAAAAACAAAACAATACAGAGGAAGGGGAAAAGGGAAAGGCAAGCTGGCTCTTGTTCCAGAGTGCTATGGCATCTGCTGCTGAACAATTCTAACACTGAACCAACTGCAATAGCATCAAGTCCTTCCAGCTCCATGTCTTTCCAACTGTTTTCAGGCTACAGGCCACACTTACTTCAGGCTAACACTACAATTCCCAGCTCTTTCCTTACTATTGTGCTTAAATCACACCCAGGAGAAAACTAATCCAGGTGGTACCATCTCAGTTAACTGGACGAAGACAACCTCTGCCCATTTGAGAGGGTCAAATGTGTTAACATTAGACAGATAGTCTCATCACAACTTGCTCAGAAATTACCACATTTTCCAGTTCTTTGACAAACTGTGTCACAAAAAATAATTTCTGCTTGCCCAAAAAAGTAGCAAGTCTGTGGCAGAGCCAAGACCCCACAGGATAACCTCCCCTTCCCTTCCCTGCCCCTCCCCAGCTCTGTTTAGAACATTGCTCCTTACAGCAAAGTGTCTAGCTGCTAATACAAAATAAACATCAGGTCCATTTTGCTGGCAGGACAAAAAGCCCTAGCTCTCCACATAGAAGGGAGCTTGTACCTGTGGAATAGCACGAGGAATCATTCTATTAATATCTCCATGCTGCCCTCATAGCAGTTTTTCTGAGAGGGCTCCATGGATTCTGGCTGGGTGGAGTAAGTCTGAACGGGAGATGGTACAGGGAAGCAGTCAGCTCTTCTTGATCCTTTACGTTCCTTTAGGTTTTTTTAATATGTTGAGAAAAAGGCACAAGCGATTTTGACAGCTTCTTTACAGCATTTTCCAGAAGCCTGAAATGGGATTCAAGTGACAAACCTCTAAATTCCTGTAAAGTTCCTCTGTATGCCATGGCAAATTAGGAATTTGCTGTCCAAACCACATATATTGAACTGGCCGTGATCCTGCTGCACTGACATTCTGATGTGTTTTCCTTTCCCTCCATTTCATTCCCTTTGGCCAACTACAATTGTTACACATCTGTGAATCATGACTTCCTAGTCATCGAGGCTGACCCACTAATAACAGCATTATTCGCATTATAGTCAGCCTGTTTTGCTAGATATTGCGCAAAAATCTAGAAAATGACAGACCTTGCCTCACAGAGTCATCAGTAGAATTAGACATGTCTGTTCCTTCTTACACAGAGAAGTGGCAGGTTCTTGAATTCACTTACGTGTTTGTTCAGTGGTTGTCTGAAAATGGTACTCTGAGCAGTCCCGCGATTAGTTTCCACACCGTGCCAAAAGACCACCCTTCATAACTGGGTTTGTCTCTCATAATCAGAAAGGTCAAGGAAGCAATAGGCCATGAATGTTGAATCATCCTCTTGCTGCAAGAGAAGGTGATAAGGAACATGCTCTGCTGCTGTTTATGCTCTCTCTTAATTGGGCCTGACCGGAATAGTGCTCCTTGTTCACATGCTGATAATCTTTATGATGGTCTCTTTATTTTAGAGTGACTGATATTTCTCAGAGTTGACAAGGAACACTTTTGCAATGCTCGTAAGTACACAAATGATGGATGATCTGTCTTTCTTTCTTTCCCTCGCCACTCATCCCATCCTAACTAACAACTGTATGTGAATCTACATGGACCAAGATCATGCAGACTACAAGAACCCCAGTGAAGTGAACTGCCCGAAATAGGCATGGAAGTGCTTTAAGGTTTAGCAACATCAGGCTGAGCATAGGAGATATTTTGGTCGTCTCTCCCGCTTGGGAAGAACAAATATGGTACTGCAGGTAGTCGTGAAAAAGTTGCTAACATACCAGTTCACTGGGTGCCATCTACAGATAACCGAGGATACTCAGTCTGCCTTGCCTACTTGTGATTTATAGTCAGGTAAACAACATTGATTAGATGTTATTACCTCTTCTCCCAGACTGAATAAGCATTTAAGCAGGCAGATTCATTACTGGTTTTCCATATCACAAATCAACAAGAAGACAAGAAAGAGTTTGCATGGTAAAATTGAAATGGCTGCTAACAGACATTAATGTCAAAGCTACTAGATTGTTAACATTTTCTTCCATTTTTTTTAATTAAAAAGATTTACATAGCTCCAAAGATGTCCAGTGCATTTTTTTAAGCAAAATTGACCCTTGAACATTTACATAAATAAAAGATATTGGGACTACTGAAAAGTGTTTCCCTCCTAGGTGTACACAAGAAGGGTCATGTCAATTAGCAAAAAGATATAACTATCATGCTGTGACATCTGCTGGGGGAAAGTGCTTAAATACTCGTCACCTAAAAGTTTTTTGGCACAAGGTACAAGGGGAGAGGAGAGAAACTCTCCAAGTTGCTAGCTCAAGAGAACGTGAATCCTCTGGGATATGCACTCCAGTCAAATCTTGAGCTGCGGGCTGGCCGTCGCTATAAGAAAGCTTTGTCTGTTTTCTGCAAGAGGTCAAAACAGATGGTCTGATTTCTGGCCTTAGCAATTTAGAATGAAGCCTTATATCCGCTCTTCAGTTGAGAATATTTCTAGATCAGGCTGCTTCAGGCCCCTGGCGCCTCCCCCAAAATCCTCAGACTTCCCAGCACCGCCACTTCGAGCTGCCCAGGCCACACGCTCTCTCCTTTCCCCCTGCTTTTCTCACCTCTGAGGAAGCCACCTATGCCTCTGAAATAACTTACTTTATGAGGTAAAATAGCCTCAAAACTGGGTGCTGCGTGTTCACAGCCCTCAAAGAAGCATCTTGCAGCCGATCGGTTACCGCTGCCTACGTATTTGAACCAAAAGGGATACATTTCTCGCTGGCAGACTGTGGAGACTCGCTGAACCTGAGCCAAGAAAATAGATGAGGCAAGGGGTGTTAAAAGCTACCGTCTCGCCTCTTCTACACATTACACGCACGAGTGCCTTCAGCACCCAGGGCCCGGAGCCCAGACAATTCGCTGAAAGTCTAATGCATTTCAGATAAGGCCTTTGACTATTACCTGGATTGACAGCCAGAGAATGGGAGGCAAAATCCAGGCTCCGGCCTACTCAGCCGAGCAGAAAGCACCCCAGTTCACAGGCTAACCTAGGTCAAGTGATTTGGCGCCTGCGGTGTATTAAAGCTATTTACAAGAGAAGAGAGGGAGGGATTTACAGGACTTGAAGGGAACCAACTCTCCCAGTGAAAATTGATTTTATTATTTTAATGCATGTTACGTCCTGGCCCTGTGCCCACGGTCAGGGTTGGAAAGGCACTGTCTTCAGTAGAGACAATGGAAAAAATGAACAATATTTCTAAACCCCCTCCATTTCACAACTACCCAGCTCACACGCTTTGCTTTTGTTCTATGGACCATCACCAGAAAGCTGTTCCTTCAGGCTGGAGGTGGAAAGAATCAACGGTGTAAATTCCCAAGAGCCACGTGCATTTGTACACACACTGTCAGACATACCTGAAAGTACCAGGACAAGGATGTGAAAGGACTAGCATGTTCAGAGCCCATGTCGGAAAGACAAACACCTCTCTCGTCCAGAAAGACATTGGTGCGGATGCTTCAGTAAACCTCTCCCAGTCAAAGCCAAACTGGGAACTCCGGAAAGACAAATGCTCTTGTGAGGTTTCAGCCATCTCCCATTTGAGCTGGAACGGTGTCTCACAGGTGATTAGTGCTCTCAGTACTGGGTATGCCTGGGGGACAGGTTGCAGAACCTGCCAAAATGCTGAAAGGTCATGAGACGTTTGGGACTGATGGAGTTGACTCTTTCTAACTCTTTCCAAGACTTAATTTCTTAGAGTAAGAATTGGGCTGTTAAAGCCCAGTGCACCCCCCTGCAGCAGAGTGTACCATCCTCTCCTCGTTTGACTGTCAGCCCAAAGGCAGAGAAGGGGCACAGTCACTCCAGGTGGCGAAGGTGGGCTGGGAGCTCCAGAGCGACAGTAGCCACCGTATTGTCCTGTACCAGTGTAAAGCTCCTGAGTTCTCCAGACACTGGTTGTCCAGTAGGAAAACCAAAGGGGGAATTACTCCTTCTGAAGGAACTGGACACACATCCTTTTTTGGAGTCTTAGAAAGCTGCCTTTCCCACCACTTTTTGTTTGTCTTCCAGTTATTGTGTGCCATCACTGGCTATAAACTAGCTGACACTTCTGTGAAGTCTGCTCACCACACTACTTCCCAGCTGAGACACAGACCTTGCCTCAAGTTCCCACAAGCGACTCATGTCTCGTGCTGGGATGGGTGCTGCCTGCCATGTGAGTGACAGCAGTCCTGTCTGGGACAGGCTTGACACCTCGTCACCCTGCTGCGGCTCTAGAGGTGAGCAGACAGGGCTGGGAGGCTCTGTATGAATTACACTCAGCAGACTGGAACCAGCACCAGTTCAGTGATTGTGTTAGTCCTCATGGTTTGATCTGAGCACAGACATACCATGGCAGGACAATAAGCATAATAATTCTCTAGAACATCCTGACTCCTTTCCCTCTGCTTCTATTTTCGCTTTTCACTTTTCCTTTCTCCTCCTTTCTCTTTTTTTCTTCCTGGCTTGTTTGTTGGGAAATCTAATATTCTGTGACCAACTTGCCCCCCGCCCTCGCCTGTCCCCCCCATCTCCCATCCCCTTCTGCTCTTTGATCTGAAGATCAAAGTGAGAAAAGAGCACGAGCTGGTGACAGTAAGAAAATCAACACGCACGTAGAGAAAAAGAAAACGCCTACTTACAACGAGGAATAGTAGTATCTGTTCCTCCACTTGTGATGGCCCCCACAAGCATCTCTCTTCCTTGATTCTCTGAACTTGTCATAAAAGTCTGACAAATGTCCCTGACTGACTAATGCACACTTTTTGCAGTAATTTGGGAACCCCCAATTGTGGACTACCATCCAAAAACGTATGTTTTTCTTAGAATTAGTTCAATTGATTTCTGCTGCAAGGCTCCAGTTCTATTGTTTTTCTCAACTACTGCAGTATCAAAGCACATCACAGGGTTACTGAATCAGCTGCTCCTCATGGCAGAGGAAAATCAAGTCCCATAGCACCCATCCTGCACTGGCTTAGTGGATCAGTGCCGCCTAGAGAGCAGGAGTGCCACAGGATAAACCACCAAGAGCCCCTCTCTAAGTCCTTGGGCTTTACCCTTAGAAAACTTCCTTTTCAGTTCTGAATCAGAATCTACTTAGCTGAGAAATACAAGCAGGATCTCACTCTGACACAGCACAAGTGCTCCACAGCAGCTTCAAAATCGATGACTGAAATGCATTTTTTTTTCTGGTGGCTGTGATGCCTCACGTGTATTAGACCAGGAACCTAATTTTCTAATATCCCATAGACACTTATCCGTGGCCCACTATCGCTGTTGTCTGATTCAAGAGCAGGGCAGGGACAGCCTGTACGAGCAACTACAGTCATCCGAGCCCCTGACATCCTTCGCCACAGTAAGTATAGGTGCAGAGCAAAGCATACCATTTTGCTGCTCAGGCTCAGTTTCTATGATGAAAAGGATAGTTTTGGTCTGCCAGTAAAATAGCCCACGCCCTTTTTTTGTGAGAATTGCCTAGCAATTACAAAAAAAGGGCAAAATAAATAGTGGGGGAGTGGACATTGCCTACTGCAAAACAAAGGCTAAACCCAACATCCCCATGGATTGTTAACTCGCTACGGCTGTCAGCACTGATCATAATCAATTGGTCACTCATCACAGGAAAGCAAATGGTCAGGCCACAGCATGCCCCACAGAATCAACAGGCTAATTATTATACTCAGTCTCACTGGAATAAGCCTGCTATTAAAATCCCTGAAGCTAAAACAAAAAGCTAAAACATTGTCCTCCAGCAATGCCAAAGAGAGGCCCAGAGCAGTATCCCTGAGGTTTCTCTGTGGTATTTCTGTCATGCATTCGTGTTTTAGCAATGAGAAATAACGCAGAGCAGCAATGTGGACATCTCTGCAGAGAGCAAAGACGTGGTGTCATAACGCTTCTCGAGACTCTTCATGACAAACTCTCTGCCGTATCACTTCCCCTTGAGTCCAGACTCAAGAGGATTTTCTGTCTTCCCAGAACGAGAACAGGAACACAGCAGTTCTCCTGGTATGGGTTCTGAGCAGCGACTATTAATTTAGCAGGCACATCATTTGCAAAATATTAAAGATTGTCTCTTCTGCAACAGCCTGTCCTGCCTCTTCAGGAGCCCTCCAGCTCTGCCCCGCGCTGCTCATCGCGCTGCTGGCAGGAGGCCAGCGCTGTCACTCAGCATAAGGCAGATTCCCTGTCAGCATGCTCTTTAGCCATCACAACACTGTCAGCCCTGGCGCCTAGGCAACTGTGGGAGGATGCTTAACAAGGTCCAATTTGTCTGGCTGTAAGGGAGGAGAAGCCAGGGACGTGTTGCAGGATGTGTTCTGAAAAAGAGCTAAGCACTTGAGGCAAAAGCTGTGGGACCCAAGGAGAAAGATACAGAAGCTACAGCAACAAATAGCCTCTTCTTCCCCTACCCTCTCCCTGTCCCCCCTGCAATCTTACGGATTAAACACAGGCCCCTCTGTCTCCATGCACAGTTCTGTCTCCTCTCTCTGAACTCCTTAATCTCTTTTTGCAACTCCTGGCTTTGCACCTACTCTATAAACAGTCTTCTGCTTAGCATGGTTAAACGCGCTTTTATCTAGCATGTGGTAGTTAAGACATTTAGAGTGAGGCACTTTTATTCTACTTCCTACGGGCAGCATGAAACTCCATGTAGCTGTTATGTGCACATTGGGGATAACTGTGACACTCTGCTTCCTTGAAAATTCCTCCAGCCAAATGTTATTACAGTGCAACAATTCACCTGTCTCCTTGTAAATCCTGCAGCTTTAGCCACGCCATCCTCGTGCCTTTCTGCCAAGCTACATCCTGCTTTTTTAATATAAGTGACTAATTCTCCACATGACTTCGCATCACATTAAAAGGTTTCACTCGGGGCCGTGTCTGGTTAAAACAAAACAAAGCACAGCAAAAATTGCTTCTAGCTAAAAGAAACATTCTTTCAATATTATATCACCATTCCTTTCCATCACATCTCACATTATGATTCCAAGGCAACGAATGAGAGCACATTTTACCTGTAAGTAGAAGATGGGTAACCCTGATTTCCGATCAGTTCATAGACACCCATGGTAGGGAAGGGAGGCGGAATTTCCACTTTAATCGGGACAGGAAAGATGAGTTCAGATGGAAATGCAGGAGCTTTCCCTTGACACACTGTCCCATCACTCCGAATCACCAAATGAGAACGGTTACTTCACCCAGCTTCACTTGACTTCAGTCAGGAAAGCACCACATCTCCCAGGTTAAATTCAATCATCAGGCTGTTCATGCAGGATTTAGGTAATGAAATATAGCTGCCTCTGCTAGAAATCTCAGTTCTGTTGCTCACTGGGATTTCTTAACCTGGAACAAGAACAGGCTAGAGCAGTTACAAAGGTGAGATAATCCAGGAGGTTTGGGGATGGAAGAGCAGAGCAAAGTGTGCAGAGGGCTTCACTTTGCAGAGTGCTGAGGATGGAAGAAGATGCCTTACACAAGATATCTTTCACCCTCTTGTTTAAACTACCTTCTTACTGCTTTATTTGCAAAGGTACATCCTCTAATGTATGGACAGATCAGCCTGTCACATAAGAGGTTGTCAGTTACTGTCACCTTGAATTAATTGAAACAATCGCCTGTCAGCATGCATTAGCTCAGAGGGGTTGGAATCAGGTTAGTGATCTGCCTGTTAAATTACCAGAAGGCTATTGTTTAATGATATCTTCCAGCAAGGAATTTTTTGCAACCTTTCCATGGGAGTTTGCTATCAAATGTGAGCCTGGAAGTGCATGAGAAAAGGAGGACCCTTGTCCCATCATGAAAACAATTTAATCTACTCTCTCAAACATTAACAATTAAAGACAGGGTAGGAACACACTCCTTTGGTTGGGAATCTGACTGAAACTCCTTTTTCACCTTGAAAGTTCTGGGGAGCTTTGGGGCACTCAGTGATTTGATCCTAGCTTATTTTAAATCCTAATGGATTCAGACACTTCCAGATCACAAAAACCATCCACAAAAGCAGGCTGGCTTTAGCTGAACCGAGTCCCTTCCATAGCTTCCCAACTCAGTGTGACAAATCTGACACCACAGCTGAACGAACACAAAGATACTCAGTCTTGTCTTACTACAAATCCATGAAAGCATGTAGATCTTCCTGGCCTGCCTTCAACTATGGTTGATGCTCCAAACTGCTCTTACTCCAACATGCTTCCTTTTTCTGCATCCAGAGAAATACGACAACGAACCCAAGGCCTGAAGAAAGCTTATCTGATTCGCCTGATTTCTGCTATTGAAATGACCATCTGAATACCTTTTGTGATTGAGAACTAGCAGAGACCAAGGGACAAACCAGCGCAGTAGCTAGCACATGACTCGGTGAGTATTCAGTCATGGACTCTGCCTCTGCAACACCACGACTGAGGTTCAGGCAGGAACTTCCCCCCTTCCAAATGACCGTGACTGCTGATGATATTGCTGATCTTGCAACTACCGGAGACCCCAATCACAGATACTGGGACACGATTGCCTCATTTAATCCCCTGCCAAGCTCTGCACAAGGTTCTGTTGCACACCACGACAGTACGTCCCCCGTGATTTCAGTAAGGTACCCAGAGAGGGGCAGGCTCGTCCCAAAAGGGGATCTGCATCCTAGACTCCTCTGAGCACTTTTTCCTCGTGCAAGTAGATTGATCAGCTTCAGCAAGACTCAGAACACAGAGTTTGCAAGAGCGACTCGTAATGAGCAGTAAAGGTTTATCACTCATGTGAGGCACGGTTGGTTTGGGTAGGGGTAAAGGAGGCAGGAGCAGCCTTCCTGCAAAATCCATTTGTAGCTGTGGCTGGGGGCATAGTGTCAGGAGACAGTCTCCATGACTGCAGGGAGGCAGTGGCATGTAACATTGTGCAAGACACATGAGCTGTGTGGTTAGCAGAGCTCAGCCCAGGGTTTGTGTTGCGCCTATGTGCCTCAGGTCATCTTGGGAAGCACCTGCTGTGTAGGTGCCAGACAGAGATGATATCAAATGAAACTTTGGCACCAAAATTGACATACTTCTGCAAAGCCAATTTACATTCCTTGCTCTGGGCTTCTGGAGCCAAAAAAAAAAAAAAAAAAAAAAGAAAAAAGAAAAAAAAAAAAGAAAATGTACTTTGGATCCAAACTTGACTCCGTGGCTCCAGTTTGCCTAGCATAGTTTCCCCGGTATAATGCTAAAATGAGGTTCTGGCTCACAGTGCTGTGTCCTAGAAGAGTCCCCAGTGGGTATTGCAAAGTCTATCATAAGAGCAGACTGGGAACAAGACAGCAATTATGAGATTGTGATGAAAAATGGTCTATTTGTTGCATTGCCCAACCCTGTTCCCATCTTTGTCCTCAAGGGCTTCTTTGCAGACACTGTGATTTGCTTTTTTTCTTAATGATGTTGGTTTGGAAAAGAGACTCCTTTTTTTCCACCCTCCTGACACACAGTCCATGTGATCCCTCCTTCCCTCCCTCCTGCATTGCACACTCTTCCCTGTAGCACCAGTATTCTCAGCAAGGGAGATCAGCAGATTCACAGCCCTAGAGCTCCTGCCCCAGACATGAAGAAGCATCAAACAATACTTGAAGGTTTATTGTTACCAAATCGACTCTGTTGGCTGCTCATAGAAAATATGAAGTTGGGTAATCTGCATTTTCTGGTCTTGAATCTCCCTCACATTACACCACAAGTTATTGCTTGTACCTTTATAAAGCCAGCTTGAGAAGCCCCTTCTTCTGCAAGGGCTTCAGCAGCTTGCTACACATGCCCTGCCCAAGGGTGACTGACAAAGCGCGGTGGATACAGCCTGGCTTTGTCTTGATCTTTCAGCTTCACAGTCTCAGACAAGTATGCGGCTTGAGCAGCCAAAATCCATTCTTTTCTTATACTAACACCAAGCTAACAGCTTGGTGCCCCACCACCTCCATTCCCAATATAAAGCATAAGTTAATAACCCAGTTTTCATATAAAATAATACTGATGTAATAATATAAAATAACATAGGATATTACTGATGTATATTATAATGCAATTTATTCATTTGCCCACTTGTTTTGTCTATTGCCCACTTGTTTCATGAAGGCACCATCTTAATGTAACTCTGTATTAACATACGAGTTATTTTAACAATAAACATATTTTTTGTTGTTTAGGCTTCTCATTCAGACCTGGCAAACGCTTATGCGCATGTTCGGCAAGTCACTGCTAGCTTACTGAAGTGCAGGATGAGGACTTTGGTTTTCCAGTTGTGTCTGTTCACTCTGACTGCCTTCTGTAGCATTCCTACATGCTAGCAGACGTCACCAGGCGCACGCAGGTTCTTTGCTGACAGTTTCTTTGTGCTTTTCAGCTCACATTCTGCCCAAATACTCATACTTAGTTCTTCTCAAACTTAACTGCCTGTGTCTGATATGTTGTTGCTGCCTCCTTTCTGCCTTTCTGGTCCTTCTGACCATCTTTCCTCCTTTGCTGTCTCTCCCCCCACTCCACAGCCCCATTCTTCTGCATCTGAACTGTGTGGACACAGCTCAGCGCTGGCATGTCTTACACAGGCCCTGTCATTTTGTGGCTTCTACAGTTTCAGTGACTTGATTTGCTAAAGGAGTTTGGTAGCTTCTTACATTTCTCCTGAATGAAGAGCAGGTCTTACTCTTACAGCTTCAGAGAAGTTTCAGACAGCCCATAGCATCGTAATATTAACCTGTTATGCTCTTTGAGAGAAGTACAAGCTTTTAAGAAAGGTACTTAAGAAATCAGACTTCTGTTTTTATTGGAGTCCATAAAAGCCAAAAGCAGCCAGAATTATACGAACTTAAATTTTTCAAAAACTCCCTCTTGGCCTCTGCAGTTTCTACCCAAAGCAAATATGCTCAGGCTATAAGGCTTGGCTGAAATGAAGGTAATACTCGTTAGAGTATAAAGGCTTCACCTTTATGAGTGAGGCAACAGAAAAATACCACTGAACTGATTATTTAAAGAAACATGTTTTATGTAGTCTTTATTGATTCTCTTCTCTGAGGTGCTGATTTGGCAAATACTTATACAGGTGCGTAATTGAAGCCCCTGAGGAGTGCCAGGCAGCTAATTATTTGCAGGAATGGAGGGCCTTTTGTGCCAGCTAAATAATGAAATATAAATTTGCAAACCTGTCAGTGAGTAAGCAGGTCTCCTTTCATTGACTATTATTCCATCTTTGTTATGGGTTTATGTTAGGCAGCTTCCACTGGCAACGAAAAGCAGCGGTAAGTAGATTCAGAAGATTTCCTAGTCTCTTCCCCATTGGGTATAAACGCCACTTGGGGCAGAGTTTTATTTCCAGTGTTTCTTTTGTAATTTTCTTTTCTGGGCAGAAATGTTTCAAGTCTTGGTTGCTAATGAGGGTTTATGATTAAAACTAATCTTGTTAATTCTCCTCGCTCTAAAAACAACGCAGCTTATCTACGCAGGGATTGCTTTTCTCAAGGCAGGCAAATGCAGTCCTGCCTCACTCGTGAGAGGCACTAGCCCTTTGGATATACATCCGCTGGTTCCTGCTGCTGCAGTAAATTCTGTCACTCTTGAGCTCTTCCCCACACAGCTGTAAGATTGCTCATCTTCCTGGTTACTGAACGTGTGCCGGTGTACATGCACATGTGAACTGTGGCAAGGCTTTGGAGGACCCCTGTTACTCCAGTGCCACTGCCCAACTTTCTCTGAGTTGTGCTACCTAATGTGTAGCACAGTCCCACAGAGCCAGACACCTGGAGATAAAAGCACTGCCACTCTGAAGACAAGAGTTTTTTGCTGCAGACAATACATCTTGACCTAGCTGTGTGCAAATGTGTAGAGTGCTGGGTGGGGCAAGCATTTCCAGGAGGTGCTATTCCTTCCTTTGGCAGATCCTCCTGTATAGTTTAATTTCCTAAATGCCTTGTTAAGGCATCTGAAAGGAGGGCAACATTGAGGTGGGTTTAGTATTTGTGTCTGACAACTGCACTAAACCATTTAAAGCGATGAAACAGACATATAGGGAAGAGATGCTAAAACATCGAAACGAAAAATACAATGCAAGGATTTTGCTACTCCTGCGTCACCCCAGGAGATTCAGAATTGCCACTCCTTTCTTCTAGTTAGAAACTGTTTAAAAAAAACAATCGGCCATCAGGAGTAGCAGTTCAACAACCCTGAAGAATGAACAAACATGGCAGAAAAACGGCTCTGTGCTGCAGCACTGTAACCATGGGGCTTAACAGGAGTTTCTGTTATGCCTGTGCTCCCTAGCATTACTCCTACAGTCCAAGGCAGCTGTGGGGATTGACTGTATTGAAGAAGCAGCAAGTACTCCTTGTGCTTAGATAGCCAGATTTGGCAAAAGCCTCGTGAGCAAGCACTTACGGCGTGTGGCAGTTGGTTGCTGGTATGATCACTGGCCATATCCTGCAGCAAAGTCTTTCCATTCCCTGCCTGTACACCTCCCTAGTCCATTCCTGCCTCAGTTTCACAGGCATTTTGGGAAAGGACTCCCATTTTCCTATCCCCAACTCTGTCTAGAATAGGAAAACATATTTATTTTTCCTCTTCAAAGACCTGGTGTTTTCTTTCTTCTCATTTTATTTGTAAACAAAGAGGGCAAACAGCCTCCTGTGGGGTTATTTCTCCAAGATAAGCTTTCCCAAAAAAAATCTCCACAGATTTCTTTATATTCATATCTAATCATAACAGACTGCTTGCCATATGAGACAATCCAAGACAAATAGCCAATGGGAGAAATTTAGGCTGTTTCTTTCTAGGAGGGATGTGTTTGCAGGAAACCAGCAGACAGCCCCCAGGAAAAAAAAAAAAAGAAAGTACAGCTGAGAGTAAAATAAGGCTTGGAAGTGTAAGATCAGATCTGGAGCTTTGCTTTTTCTCCCTACCCCCAGCTTCCTCTAGCAAAGCCTTATCAGAAGAGATCTGGCAGGAGGGATCACTTTACATATGTTTTCTCTGAGCAATCCCAAACCTTCCTGGGTCACCAATAATTTAGATACCAGCAACGAGAGGTAAGTTCCCTGTTGCCCCCATCCATGCCTCCAGCACTTTCCTAGAGCCAGCCTGTCCCACTCATATGTCCTTATCCTCAACTTTGTGATCCCAGCAGCCTCCTCCAGCCCCCTTTCAGGCTACCAGAGCTAGCATCTTTCAGAAGGAGATTTACAGAGGCTGTCTATTCGGCCAAAAGGCAGCCTTTAATTCCCTCCAGAGCATGTCTTGCTCCGGTAGAATAAGTTGTTCTCAAACTCCCTGACTCTTTATTGGAGCCCCAGACATCAGTGTCCATTGCATGACCTTTTAGGGGAGGTACAATATCTTGTTTCAAGCCTTTTTGTCTTTATCAATGTGGGAGAAGAACTGTCAATCTGCACAAACTTCACTAAAATTCATGCTAGCAAGTTCAAAGATGAAGGAAGGTGCAATAATTCCCTTGGGCTGAGAGCTGGTTAAATAATGACATTTCATTTCCTCACTTGATTCCCCCCGGCCCTGGCTGCCACTTTGCCAGCATCGCTGTTGCATTGCATCACCCGCAGATTCCCACTGGGAAAGAACACATTCTGGAGGGTCCCACAAAGCCAGCCTGACCCTGTTCTTCCCTGTCCCTGTCATAGCGCTCTGCAGTCCTACTCCTGGCCCTAGTTTGTGCCACGCTCTCTTCTTGCTCCTCCCCACTTATGTCCTGCTCATTGGGGGCATTGTCTCACCCAAGTTCTTGCTCACTTCCTATAGAGAGGGGTAGACAACTAACAAAGAGCTGTCCCTCAGAAAGGACCACAGAGGGAAGAGAAGGAGATAAGGGGTACATGCAGAGCATAGTCTTCAGCTGTGCAGCATTTCCAGGTGACACCTATGCATATTCTCGGTGCTTTCTGGCTGGTATTGCTCAGATTTTCACGGGTGGGATGTTTTAAAGGCACTCTAGATACTGAAAGCTGTATGCTATTTTCTCCCTCTTGTCCTCCCTTTCACCTGCATGCCAAAAATCTCTTCAGAATCTTCCACCCATTTTCCATTCATTGACTTCTCCATACTCTTACATAGGTTGTTGTGGGACTTTTTCCTCTACAGCTCAGGGCTATAATTCCAGCACATCTTAAATTGCCCCCAAAAGTGCTCACAAATTCAAAAAAAGGATTTGCATGTGTTGCAATAACCTTGGTGGAGAAAAAAATACAGCCTTAGGACAAATCTCAAGTGCTCAATGCAAGTATCAAAAACAAACATCTAATTATGTTAAAGGAAGCTTGTTAAAGGAAGGTGTTGATGTACTGTTAGACTCCACAAAAATGTGTCTCTGTACAAGCCTAAGCCATTTGAAGCACACGATATCCCGCATGTCTGGTTCACACCAGCACCTCTTGTACTTACACATTAGGAACCCCCCAGCTAATACAGGCTGTGCTTCCCTGTAGCTAACCTTAGGCATGACTGGAACGGGAGTTCTGGAGTCTGGTGAGACAGAAAACACATGGTATTTACACCCAGAGTTATTTCATTTACATGCTGTTTTGTCTCATCGCTCTAATAAAAGTGAGAACCTTTGCAGAAAACTTGACTCCTTTAGAGTCAAGGGCCCAGATTTGTTCCTGGTAGCAAATTGCATAGCTTCATTAAAATTGGTTAGAAGCTGATCCGCATTGCATGAGTTGGAGATTTGACCCACAGTAAAGCGAGCAGCACTAATATAAAGGCAAAGAGCTGAGTAAACACACAGTGCATGGAAATGCGTAGTACAGAACTAGCTGCACCGATGCCTGGCCAGGCTGGGAGCAAGCCATCCACATACAGTCTTACCAGCAACCAGTTCACTGCCCTTTGGCATTTGAGAAAAGCCCTTTCCATTTGATTTGCATTCTTACTTCCACCTGCCTAGGAGTGCCTCATCCTTTTCAAATATTTGTCCCTGTCGCCATCTCCTATCTGTGTGCCGCAGGAATGGAACTGGAACCCTTGGTATTTAGCTGGCGGCGATGAAGTAGTGCGTCCAAAAAGCGTGGGATGCTGGTAACATTTCTCTCCAGAGGTCAGAGTACTGTCTGGCATTATTGGCAGAGACGAAGATCATTTCTAGCTGTTACCACATTATCACTTCACCTTTGAATAACCTGAGAGAGTTACTTTGGGGAGTTGTTTTGCTTTTCCAATCCTTTTAATCAACTCATCTAGTCTGGGAAAAACTGATGGGATTTGTCATGGTAGTTAAGGGCTGACTCATTTGTAAATTGGCCTAAGCTTGCACAGATACACTCAAATCCTGATCCAGTCTCTATCCCAGCCTTCCTTTTTACTCCAAAGGGCCTTAGTTCCCAAGGCAGTCGAGGTACTAAAGCATACAACACTTTGAGGATCAGGGTTTTGTCTGGGATTAAATAAATAAATTTTTTTAAAAATCCTTCCCCAGAGGATGCGAGGCATGTTCAGATGAAGATGTTACGTGGAAGTCAGACAGCATGTTACCTTTTTCCACACCATTTGTATGTGGATACAGTGATAAGAGACAACAGTCACTCACAGCTTTGAGTAGTGATTTCCTGGTTTCTCAGCGAAATAAGATCGTGCCACTGACATCTGTATGTGATACATTAACTAAACCTGGCAGCAATGAGAAGGTCTCAGATATATCTAAGTTCCTACAGATTTCATGAAAAAAAGCATCCAGGTAAAAGCAGGCAATCTATGAATGTCGTCAGAAAAAGTAACCAGCCATCTAGAAAGAAGTTAAATGGTCTGCCTGAAATCATCAAACAAACGGAGCTGACCTCAGGCATCCTACCTCCCACAACTGCTAATTGGATGAGACTGAATTTTTATGTAGGGAAGCAGGGGAGGCAGTTACTGAAACCCCTAGTCAAAACTGGAGCCCACACAGCATGGAACAAAGCCATATACCCCCAAAAAAGCCATTCTAGCATAGCTCTATTGAGGCCATAGCTAAAACCCCAGCATGAAAATAGCTATGCCAGGTCAGAGCAAGCCCTCTGTGCCTCCACGAGTGACCAAAAGCAGACGCCAAGAACAAGGCCAGGGTATAGCAACTTCCACTCAGGGGCTCACAACAGGGACAGGACACAACAGCTCCTTTTTGCCACTTCAGCAGAAGCAGAACCAGTGACTCAGCAGCAGTATAGAGCCTGTGACACGAAACGAGGGAGACTCAACGTGAGCAGCGCAGGCTCCACGCCACGCGCTGCTGTTTCATTAAGGTCATTAAGCTGTGGCAGCAGTCCCTGGGCAAGGCTGCTAGCAGTACAAGGACACGGGAAGCAGGAACCTGGCTGCAGTTGGAACCAGTAATTTTTTCCATTCCCCCACACCTCCTTTTTTTGGTCCTGACACAACTACACTGTGTCTTTAGCGAATGCTCCCACTGAGTTTTCAGAGTCAAAACAGCACATTCCTTTATGACCCCAAATGCCTGTGTGATTCCACTGGGCATGAGAGGAGAGGGGGAAGCAAGAGTAATCCTTGAGGTTAGCTGGGCCAGCTGGAAGGAAGAAGGTGGTCTCAGTGGTCCAGTGGAGACAGAGCTAGTTTGGAACTGCCCCTTCTGGAGATGAGCACGACAATGGTTCCAAGCCCTCAGGGCTGGAAACACGATCCTCAGCCCAGCTTCTGCTGCATGGTGGCTGAGCCTCACTGTACAGCAGCAGAGCCGGACAAGGAAAAGCAGCAGATCCACAGGCATCCCTGGTGAACGAGAAGCCTTGTCCCTGAGCAGCCAGTGTGCTGTCTTGAAGAGCTGCTGATCCGCGGTGTGTGGGGTTGGGGGGGGCTTGACTTTGGATGGCACCTTGTTTTCGCATGGCTGGAGTCCATCAGGCCTTAAACAGTAATTCTTGGCTCTTACTATTTTTACTCCAAGCAATGAAAGCTAACATTAAAACACAGACATTTAGATAATGATGGCTTGGAAAATGAGGCGGGAGAGCATGGGGAAGCACAGGAGGAGGACTGGGTTCTCTGGACAGGTAGCCATAGTTTCAAGAGAGAATCTAGTGGGCATGCGTGTGTGCACCTACATCTGACTGTTCAGTTTTCTCATACACCCCCACGCAGGCTGCCGTCACCAGCAGCGTAGATGGTGGTTCCCACACACCCGCCGAGCCTGTGGAAAGCTTTCCGTTTCCTTCCCTTGTTCAGGCCTGAGACAGTCACTCTGGCTGGTGAAGGGGAGTGTTACCTGGCGCGGTTGCAGATAGTCTTCCTCTCCCCCCCATCCACCTTCTACCTCCCCTGTTATCAGATCCTGTTCCTTGTGAGTTTTAAGCTAATGGCTTCCTCAGGTATAGCCCAGAATGGTATTATCGGAGAAGATCCCTATCACTCTCTAATATACCCTAAGGCTCCAGCTCCTATTTGTTTAAAACAGGGGGGAAGCAAGAAGAATGTAACCCATTGAGCCCTAGCAAGGCAAGGGGCAACGGCTGGAGATCCATACTGAGATGTCTAGCACCGCTGTCTGACATTCTCTCCCTCTTTC
>NW_009204763.1:62543-79107 GCF_000690835.1 Fulmarus glacialis
ATTTTTCTTTAAAGGAAAGAGTAAATATGTAAGTGCAGACCAATTCCACAACAGACCAGATCTGCAGGAGTCAGACTGACTGTAGTTTGCTCCCTCGCCCGTTGCTCTTGGCTACGCAGCACGCTCCAGCTGCTGCCAACGGCCTCGTGGCAGTGATCTTTTTTTGAAAAGGGGACATTTGTCCTGGTACAGAGATCCAAGGGGACACGAATGAATGTCTTCTGAGCACTCTGTATGGCCCCTGTTCACTTGTGGTGTGAAGAAGCCTGTTAGATCACATGTGACGGGTACAGCCTCACAAGATCATCACTGCGATGACAAGATGTGCAGGGACATGGAGGCACTTGCTAACTGATACATCTATGTTACTGCAGGATGAATAGCCTCCAGATAAGTAACCTGATACATTCTATTATTACAAAATGGGATTTTTATGTGCAGAATTTGGATGTCATGCATACTTTAGTTTCTTTTTCTGACCAAGAAAATTATGTAGTTAATTGATAAAAAAGAAGTTACTTTTAACACAGCAGAGAGTATTAACCCCCTCCTTGCCCCAGGCACTCAAAAGCTCTGACAAACTGAAGTGGAAAATAAACTCGTCTCCAATCACTTAGCAGGTCTGCAATGGGAGGAAATAAGGAGCTCTGCACACCCCTCAGATTACATTAGTCAGACACCACAGCATTTTTAAAATAGTCTGTCATTAATCATGACAACACAAGAGAGTGAGAATGAGATCAAAGAAGTAGAAGTCTGAAATTCCAGTTTCAGATTCCCTGCAGTTAAAGGTAATGTCAAGGTTAGGAACCAGCAACAAGTGATCACTAAGTGGTTTGATCTAGCTGGGCATCCACTGCTGTAGGAACCAGAACTTCTGTATGGCCCCCTAATTTCACTAGTTTAGCCCAGGTATAGATCTAGTTGCATGGATTTATCCAAACCACAGAAAACAGCATAGCAAGACTGGAACCTTCAAAGGGATGATATTTCCAGTAGCTCCTGCCTGTGGTTGAAACTGGAAATATCATCTTCTGAGGTCAGCATTTCCTCACCTCTGACTGCAGAACACCTCTGGCAATGCAAAGGCAGCAGCCTAAGGCGGGGGGGTGTACCCAGAAAGGTTTCAAAGACACTCCCCCCACTCCCAGGGAAATTTCCATTTTATTTTCATCAGGAGGTTTCAGGAAGTCTGATGACTCTTTAAACCTTCAGTGGTAGTACCCTTATGCACAAGTCCTGAATTCATTTAATACCCCTGTCCTTCTCAGCAGTAGGAGGAAATTAATGCTCTCACGACTTGTAGCAGTGTTACAGGAGTTATTCACGCCTGTGAAGCACTAGCACTCTTCACAAAGATGATGTTCTTACTGGTCAGCAGGGATCCCAGGTGATACCTAAGGTCAACTTAAGAGAGCTCTAGAACTCAAGCACTCGCTAACCTTGTGTGAGCCTAACACGCTGCTGTAACCCAGCAAAGACCCTTTCCTGAAGAGCTAGTGGCTGAACTGCGTAAGACAGAAAGAATGAGGGAACTTGCCCAAGGTCCACAAGCAGGTCAATGGGAGTGCTGGGAACAGAAGCCAGGTTTTCTATTCTCTTGCTCTGAGACATATTTGCTCCCACAGGCAAGCGTGTGTCCCCTCAGGATACAACAGCCATAGTCTCAACCAGTTCTAACAGCATCCAGCCTTCAACCCTAAGGGCAACACCACAGCTACCCGTGTGAGCTGCCCCGTTCCTCACCGCCCAGCCTCTTGTAAAAACATCCCCAGAATCTCTATCACTTCATAAAACTTCAAAACCAAAACCTGGTTGGAGATATTTATACTGTTTGAGATCATTTCCCCCAGACTGACTGTCATTCCTGTTTTATAGATTACTGGCAACTCCCAGCACCCTTTGCTGGGAAAAAGAGGGTTTGATAATTACAACAGCCCTTGAGAACTTTGCTTTAAACAAAACCAAAACAAAACCAACCAAACAAACCCCAGCTTCATCATCCTGTAAAGTTTTATTAGATTCCAAGCGTAACACACACACGGAGCAAACATTCAGTACCTGTCAGCGGAGACACCTGAGGTGGCTTTAAGGACAGTTTTCAGCCGCTTTAAATTAGCTCAGCTTTTTTTTTTCTCTCGCAACTAGAGCTACACTGAAGAGTATTCTCCCATCTACTGAAACTTGGTTTCCTGTCCACACAAGCATCCCAGCTAACCAGTATTGCAGCCAGCACTGCCAGGAACTTTGTGCCTACCTTTAAACCTAGCCTGGGCTCAAGGAAACGGCCTGCCTTTGCCTACCTGCAGGAGCTGCGGGTTCGTAAAGCCCGATGGAGGGATGCTCCCGCTCTTAGCACTGTCTTTCAGCTAAGAGATCCCCTATGTTTTGCCTAAAGAACAAGACTAGGAAAGGTTGTCAGGCATTTATAAATGAGCCACGAGTGCCCGAGTGGGAGACAACAGGAACACGCAGGATGCAGCCTTGCTCCTGTTCTACCCCGAGTTCGGAGCACTTTGTTTTCCTGCCCCCCATTGACCCAGCACTGATCCAGCTCCCCACGTCAGCCTCTCCTTAACACCTCTTCTCACAGCTCCTTCAGGAAAACAAGCTCTGAAAAAGCACATGGTGAAGAGGAGCATTCCTTAAATAGAGCAAGACAACAAACTCTTATCCAGTTTCCTCCTGCCAGATAGAGGTCCAAATGCCACGATGTCTCTACCCCATCAGCCAGGGCCACTTTCACAAGAAAGCATCGCGGGTCAGCCGCCTTTCCAGAGAGCTCTGAAAACTGCATCTCCTCTTTCAGTGCTCTGCAAGCTAGCCACAGCTAGAGGGAGAGCAAACAGCAGGCAGAAAAAGAAATAAACACTGAAACCAGTGAAAAGACAAACATGCAAACATTGTTTATGCCAAACAAGCAGCAAACACAACACTTCCTTTGCCAGAAAACAAAGCTGCAGTAAAGAACCAAAGTACAAAGTGGGTCTAACAAAGAACCAAGTGCCTCAAATGAGATTTAAGACCCCAACTTTAAAATCCACAAAACCTGTAGGAAGATTTTATGGAAACACAAAATGCTATTCTCCATGCGATGCCGGGTTTCTCTCTTGTTTTTCATCAGAGTAGGTCAAGTATTTCCCAGAAGTCCTAAGGGTAGAGAAAACATTTCCCAGCATGCACGTGTGTGGGGACACCTGAGCTGTCTTGAAACTCAGCGCAGGAAGGGGACACTGCAGAGACAGCCACATGAAAGCACCTATATAAATCTGCACTGGTCAGTCCTCCCCGAGCTGTCACCCCAGCGCAGAGCTACACGCTCCCATTCAGTGCTGCGTAATTTTCGAGCTGATGTTTCCCTCCTTATCTCCGTTTGGAGCCTCCATTTGAATTGATTAACCGATCATACAACCAAGAAAAAGGCACAACAGGCATTTCGCAACTGTTTCTTCCATCCCCGTCCCCATCCCCTCCAAGTGGATTTATTTGTCTAGGCAATTACAGAACCATGGACCCGTGCAGAGAAGTTTAAGTGTATGTATGAGAAAGCTGTTTATTACGTGGTTATGGTATTGTCGTAATGCATGTCTGCTTCAGCCCTGCTGTGGGCTGAAGGGGGACATAGCTCTCTCCAGTCGTAAGAGCCTAAAACCACACGGCAGGTCTGAAAAGCCCCAGGAAGATTTCTGTAAACGCTCCCCGTGTCCCCAGGAGGAGCAGGCGGGGGGTCCCCAGACAACGTGCCCCTGCCAGTGTCTGCAGGGAGCCGGAACAGAGGACTTGCCGAGCTGTAGAGCTTTATGATAACTTTGTGGTGTTTTATAGTGAAGGCACAGGGCAGCCAGGTGAGCTATGTTCACTGTTCCATTTTAACTCCAATCCTTTCCTCAAACCAGGGTGCCAAGCTCCCCTCCAGCATTCATCCCATCTCCCCAGCCCTGTACTCCTGGCTACCTTCCCCCTTCTCATCTAGACGTTCAAAGCCCATCCTCACACAGCACACAGTGCAGCAGGCCTGCACACAACCTACAGCAAGGCAAGTCTCCATACGTGCAATCTCACTTTAAAGTAAGTTGCCTTAAAGCACAGCATGGGAACACCCGGACCCCAGACAAGTAGCACCAAGCCCCTGGCACAGAGGAGTCCAGGGAGAATTAGGGCCAGGACGTAGCCCAGGGTCTTGTGTCTATGGACACCTCTTAATTGAGTCTGTGCTGGAGGCAAACCCAGCTCAGGTGCCTCAACGCTGGGGTTCAGATTTGGAATTTCAATGTAAGACATAATAAAAGGATGTGTGTTTGGTCCCTGCAGAGCGAGCCCCTGCAAGGTGCAACAAAATCAGCCCCAACCCAAACTGAAGCTACATTAACAGCTAGGTCAGTTATTCTGGAATATTACAGCCTCAGCAACAAAAGCGTAAGATCGTTGCCCTAGCTGGTAGCCCATCTTTCCCATCTTGTATTTCAGGATAAAGGGAGCTAAAACATTTCCACTGTTAAGAATGTGACATCATAAAGCATAGCCTAGCAGCTCTCCTAGACATTTCAAACTTTCCAAAGAGCCATAGGAAGGAGGCATTTCCAGCTCTTATGGCCTGACCTGTCTATTCTCAGGACTACCTGGGAGCCAAGAGGCTATTTTAAATCAGAACTGCTTGCCACAGAGGAAATAAAAACACTATATTCTTTCTAAGCCTGGAGATAAAGGTCATCTAAGTAGTAACACAGAAATACTTTTCTTCCCCCCAAACATCAAACAAACAGTAGAATTACATGACTAACCAGCAGATGCGACTCCTCCACTACAATATGCCAAACTCCAATACTCGCTCATCAACACTATTATTATAAATGCCTATCTATCCTGTCCTCACTGATTATTTATTAGGGGAACACTGAGTCCTAGAAGCTCTGCAGGAAATTAGCTATCCTGCAGGAAATTTGGTACACCTGAATCCCTAACGTTAAGGCCTTTTAGTCTTCATTGATACCAGCCAAACCCGAGCATTAAATAAAGTTGCTGAGTGAGAATCAGCTCTGCAATCAATGGGAGTTTGATACTTTCTCTCCACAGATATGAGCCAGGACACAAAGCAATAAAGAAATAAAGACTCAAGGTCTTCTTGCTACTCGGTTCTATTTTTACAGGGTCACCAGCTCCCTAACTTTCTGTGGAACCTTAACAGATTCAGCTCTTTGGAGTCTGCTCTTAAGGCGCTCTCTACCACAGTAGTTACAATGCCAAAGTATGTGGTATTAATTTCTAAATATCATATAGTATTAATGCCTATATAGGGCTTATTTTACTCTGCTTTTTTTACTACAGTCACCAGTTCAGAATGGTTTTCAAATTACCCTTGAGTTTTCCCTAAAGACTAAGTATTTAATTAACATTCTGGGGCTCACTTCTCTTTGCAGGCTTCTCTCAGAGAAGAGGCTTGGAAAGGGTCTCTCTTTCTGTTTGATTTCATCATTGTCCTCAGGACTGATTTATAACCTGCGCCTATTTATAACAAGAGTTTTATATGACAAGCTAATCATTTTGCTTGACAGTTAATAGCCCGCCATTCAAGGGGAGTTTACATGCGCTGGGCTCGCTTCTATCGAGTGAGGAAAGGCAGGCAATCTGCTGCTAATCCAACATAAATACCCCTGGAGTCAGTCTGGAGCGTGGCATCGAAATCATTTACAAAACGTGAAATTTGAATAGAACTTAAAACCTCATAACCTGTCAGCTCCCAGCCAGGGAAAATACTCACAGAGTGCCTGCAACTGGAATCTCAGTGCCTGGAAGATTGCTTTTATTTGTCTGAAGCAGTTAGCAGAGAGAGCAAGGGTGCAAACTGGACAACCCTGGCATTATGGAGGTGGCTTTGCTCAGCTCCTAACTCTAACACAGCCTGTCCAAGGGCTGCTTCAAGGCCCTGCGTGGATTAAATAGGAAGAATTCACTGCAGATTCCACATGCGAAGGGCTGATCCAGCACTGCACTGTGCCCTTCTGAGCCAGCTAGCATGGTGGTAAACACGGGAGTAGTGAAAAGTAGCAGGATCAGGACAATCCAGCAATCTTTTGTCAATATAGCTTACAGGACAAAATTTATAGTGGCCATGCCAGCAGAAACACGCCTGAAAGGCAGTTCTGGAGTTAAGCCCTGAACTAGACCAAATACCTATACTCGCTAGCAGTTTTGCCAGATTTTCCACCAGCCTCCGTGGGCTCTCCGTCAAGCTCATAAACCGCAGTTATCAGCACATTTTGTGAGGGCACCCAACATAGAAGGAGCTAAAAAAACTGCTAGCGACACTACCTAGCCTAGACCTTTAAGACAAGGGCAGGGGCACGTTCCAGAAGCAGGAGGCGATGATATTTACCATCTTGCTAAGCAAATAACTTTAGCCTGAAGCTGGAAACTTACAGCTGGACTCTGTTTAGAATAAGGAATTATGAGTGAAGATAATCACTTTAATAGACATTGAAATTAGTAGTCAATGCTCATCCTAGGATGGTTTGGTTTATTGTTCCTGAAATATAAGCTGAACAACAAAGCAGTCTGTTTACATCGCAGCCCGTGTAAGAGGGAAGCGTAGCAACCAGAGCAATGCAGTATACAACAATGAAAATATTGAGCTCAGAGAGTCATATGGGACTGGAGCATCAAATTCAGAGTCAGTATCCTAGAAGCAAGAAGCTCTCAGGTTAGGAAAAATTCCTGTGAGAGATCTCAAAACCCTGGATAGTGAACACATCTCTCTCATTTGAGAGAGATCTGCATAGAGCATTAAACCTAACAAAACCACGCTGATTTGCATTAGTTTTGTCTGACTCTGAACTGCATACGCAGCAAAAAGCTTGATGTAGATTGTTGCAAAGATTGAGTGAGGCCCTTGCAGAGGAAGGGGCTGGGAGGAAGATGAGTGAGCAAGGGCACAGTGAGGACAGCAAAGTTTTAGTAAGTATTAACTCATCAATGTGGGGTGTCACAATAACATTTTTGCAAGTGTTCCCGAGCTAGTATACAGTACCTGGACAAAGTTATGACTGCAAGTACAAGTTAGTAATGTTTGAAACTTTTTGAAGGTGATTCTGTGGCAAATGTTTCTGTGAAGAACTCAAAGATGAGGGTAAAAAAGAAACTTGTTCCGGTAAGAAGAGATGTACTTTTCCTCACCTCCAGTTTCCCTGAAACCCTAAACAACTTAGAAATTTTAAAGAAAAAAAATGCAGCAACTGTTTGTGTTTCCTATTCTGCTAGGATCTCAGTAGTGAGGTGCCATCATATCCTCCTGCCTCAGCTCGTACAGACAGTGCATCGAGCATGCCGGAAGGGCCCAGAAAAAAAACCCCAGCCATTTAGTTTGTGCTTCTTTTAGACTTCTCCCCTTGCATGCCACAAATAGCCATTGCCGCTGGGTGGGATTAACACACTTGGCCATTAAACCATAAGCTCAAGCACATGGGTTTTATTTTGTTATAAACAACTTCTTCATACTGAACTCAGTCCTCCTGAGTTCTTAAATTTTCTTGGACTATAAATTTTATGACTACAGAGGAGCATTGAAACTTTGCTTCGCACGCCATTAATCTCCTCACTCTCCAAACAGCACGGAAGCCTTGCAGAGCATTTGTCTCAGCCGCAGCCCAGCCAGGAGGCTCGTGTCCATATTAGTCATGAGTTTTGTACATGCGCCTCAACACTGGAGGCCCAGGCCCAGCTTGCTTCTTGGCTGTTTCAACCCATTCTGCCCCATCTTACTGCTGGATGGACAATCTCATGCTCGCAGTGATTGCTGGCTGAAGCCCCAGGATACAAGAGAACTGCAGCCTGGTAGCGTTCAGAGCTAGAAGACTTTTAAAAACAAACCAAACCAAAACAACTAGAGACAGTCTTTTGGCTAAAAGACCTTGGTGATGCGTAGGAAAGCTCCTTAAGGGACAAACCTCTATCCTGAGGATAAAAAGAGCTGATCAAAACCCCATAAGCTTTCCAGTGGTGACAATGAACTCAGGACAAATCCAGAGACACGGTGTCCATTTCCTCTGCTCATTTGGCTTCTTTCCCCAGCGCTGAGCCTGACACAAGCTTTCCCTGCTGGCTGGAGCAGAAAGGCAACGTGGCTTCCAGACAGACACCAGAGACAGAGGTTTCCTTCTCTCTGACACTGTCCACAGGCAAATCACTCCTGCCGAGGGAGATTTAAGCCTTCACTGTTTAGGCTGTGTGTTCCTATGCATTTGGACAGCTTCTAGCACGCTGGGGAAACACCTGCCAGGACAGCACTCCTTATATAAATAAGGGAGAACAGGTATAAAGGCAGAACAATTCATCTCCTACTAAGAAGATCATGAGAGTAAAACACAGCAAAGAAGGGGAAAAAAAAAAGTCACAAATCCCAAAACAAAGTCTGACAAACTTTTTTAGTTCTACAACAAAATAAATATTTTAACTCTGATTTACCAAGAACAGTGAGACTTGGTTTCAAAAACCTATAGATATAACAACATATGCTGAATGTCACAACACTTTGATTATGTTGCTGTAAGTCATGCATGAAACAGCCCAATTTATTACAAATATTCACACAGTACAAAGTACAGTATAGTAATACATGCTGGGATATAGGCCGCTTGCCCTGACTACACTTACTCCATCAAAACCCAATGTAAACAGCCAATCTTTATTGATAGGGTTTAGTGATATTCATGTGTGTTATACGCTTTCTGAAGCTCCAGAAATTACTACCGTTGCTACTTGCTGTGCCTTTCAATAGCTGTGGACTCCCCTCTGCTAGCGGAGCACCCAGTTTATGCTTAAAAGTACATTCTCTCCCCAAAGTATACTAAAAAAAAAATCCATAGGAATTCTGGCATATATTGTGGAGCAAGAATTAATATATAAACATTGATAGTTGCTATATTTCTAACTGGATCTGTGTGACTGTCTAAAACAACTGCATCCCATTGACTAGAAAGTGGAATTTACCTGTGTTTACTTGTGTAACTACTTGACTATTCCCTGTACCCTCTCCTTCCTCCTCCAATAGTATCACTTTAGTATGTTCTTCACAAAAGAAAAAATACCATTTAGTACCCTTAAAGATCTGTCTCAAGGTATTTATAACAGAGATGAAAAAAACAGTTTCAGCCGTGCCTGTTTTACAGCAGATTTTTCCACAGCTCTTGAAATAAGACATCTTTGCATACCACCTCAACAGCAGCGTTACTGGAGCTTGTAGAAACATCATATATTGATCAACCTGAACAACAGACCCAGCAACGGATGACCTTTTTTTCATGCCTTCTGCTGTCCCCAGCAGTCTTTGTTTTCATTGCATGAAGATAGTGTAGTTAATCAAAAATTGCAACGCTGTAAAAGGGATATTTTCCATTCACTGCAAACATTCAAGAACAAGTATCTGGACTCCATTTTGGGCCTTGCTACCATCTATTTATGACACACTTACACAACCATTTCCTTAGCTAAGTTGAATCAAGAAAAGGGGCAGGTGTCTGTTGAAAGGGAAAGCTACAGAGATACATTAAATGAGTGTGGTTTTTTTTTAATCACAAGGATGTTACCACATCTTGGGTAACACCTTAACCCCATGAAATGTCAACACCCTTTTACTTTGTTAAAATGAGTTTATAGCCTGGAGCTATATGCAAAGCTGCTTTGGGAGCTCAATCTCACATGCTTACATTTGCAAACAGATTTGTAGAAATCCAGAAAATGTTCACTGGACCGTCTTTTGAAAGGTCTTTGACAGCACTTTCAACCTCCAAGCAGAGCTCACATAGACTCCCTATGACCCTGCCCACCTGATGGAAGTAAGCCTTGCCCCATGTTTTCTTTCATCGTTTCACTGCAGTTCAACAAGCACCAAATAGGTGACACATCTGATCCGAGGCTGCTATGCTCACTGTCTCTGCCAGGCTTTCGATGACCAGTGTAATGCATTTGACACATTTACAAATGATTATGGGACCTGAGAGGATGCTGTTTATGTGATGCAGTCCAAAACCACATGTATATCTTACTAAAACGTAAGAATACAAGTAAGGGAGTTCATGCTAGAACTGGTGCCATTGGCCTTACCTTTTCATAAAAACAAAACTGCACAGGCAGCGAGGTATTCAGCTTCATCAATAAGATCAAGGAAATACTTAGACATAAAGAACCACAATTAAAGAGTTCAGACCTTGGATTCCCATCTATGAAGCAGGCATTGTCTGAGAATTCAACATACTTCTTGTCAAATATATCCAATTCTGAACATGAGAGAGGGCCTATACCATTTACAATTGTATGAAAAAAGCAGTTTTGCTGGCAAATCCTCATCTCCTTCCTCCACAACACATAGAATATAGTCACTATTTTACTTACCCTCTCAATCCTTCATTTACAAACTCAAACACCCTGCAACCAATCCCAAAAGACATGCTGATTACAAGTGCTATTGTGAAATAAAGTTATAAGGTAACAAATTCCAAATCTCAGTGTATTGTTCAGTGAGCATCTGGTGAAGCACAAATTAAATATTACAGAGTTTGTTTCTGAATTACAAAAGTATATTTTTTATGATGAATGAACTGGTGTGGACCTTGAAAAGCAGTAGCCTCTGAAAGCAAGCTGAAGTATCTGTGAAAGGAAAGGCTCTTTGCTTGTTTAAAAAGATGCCAACAGTTACAGGAAGCAGTCTTCAAGAGTCAAAGTAAAGGTTTCTTCAGTCAAATATACACTGCAAGGGTCTACTTCGTACCCTTCCCTGCTACACTGCTGCAGATGGTGTTACGCGCCCATTAACATGCCCATGAAATCTGATCCATTCTGAATGGTGATGGGAGCTCCAGCACTGTTGTCCACAAATATGGAGGTGTACTGGCCAGCCTGCAGAGAGAACAAAAGGGAAAGGAAAATATCTGACGCTTCATCCCAGTGTAAAAGGAGGAAAAAAGCATTTCACTATCATGAACTAAGCACAGAAGCCTCCTGCCCTTCTCTGTGGCTCCTGGGAACAGGATCTGACCAAACATTTTTACTGCAGCACTACAGCTTTGACTTGGTGGAAATTTTCTGTAGTGAAACTGAAGGTTTATTACTTAATTAGATCCTTACTGCACTAGCATCTTTTTGGGTGCCTAGTCAAGTGGCCACCTGTGCTTCAGATTCCCTTCTACGAAATGGGAAATACAACTGCCATCTTGACAATGCAAGAGGAGATCTGAGAAAGAAAAATATTTACTGTCATTTCTTAGAGGGAAAGTTACTTGTGTGGCTTAAGATCAGAACATGCAACACAAGTCTGGCTTTTGTTCCTGCCACAGATTCTCTCTAGTCACCCCAGGTAAGGCATTTAACTTCCTTAACCTGAGAAAGGTTAATAAAAACTTCCCCACCTCCTGGTGAGAATTCAGCCTTGCCAGTAAATAACTCCACAGCCTGCCAAGCAAACTGGTACAGTGATTCCCAGTCTTCATGGGCTTACCTGCAGCTGCAGTAAGCCATGTACATAGATAGTGAAGATTTTGCTGTTACTTTCCAGACCAGCAATGACTTCCAAAGACCTAAACAGTAGCAAAAGAAAAACAAACAGGTTAAACACCTAAGGCAGTCACAACTATGTATGTGGAACGACAACAGTCTCATGACCTCCCTAGAAATAGGACCTGGTGGTTCTAGTGCCAATCTGTACTAAACAGATGGCCTGTTGACTTGATTCTAGCAGGAATCAGCTGCCTTGAAAAGAGAACAGTGGAACCTTGTCCTCACTGTAGTGATTAATGGAAGACCTACAGAGCATACAGGATTGTGAATGCAAAACTCAGCTGGAGGCAGAACTGGGAGCCACCTTCTCTCACAGAGGCCTTTCTCAAGGTCCTGTGGTCTCTATCTCCCACCCTTGAACAGGTGCTAAACATGCCCGTTAGATTTATTTACATACCAGTTATCCCAGTTTGTTGACTACCACAATAGTTTATACTCTTGTTATTCTGCAAAGAGCTAGCTATATGCATTCTGCCAATAACAGTTCATTCATTTTCAAGGTATGAAAGGCCTATTTCACCTTAACAATATATGTACTCAGCCTATGCAAGAAAGAACATACTCTGCAGCTGAAGGGTGTTTTGGGAGGACATTTGGATCAGGGGTCACATACAAGCAAAAAAAAAAAAATTGTACTTCAGTTAAAATTCAAGGGAGAGCTCCAGATCACCCCTCAAGCACCGTTCTTTTTTAACATCATGTTTTAGTAGCCATCATATTCCTTGCAGTAGCAAGATGTAGGACAGTTGCTCTCTGTGGCATCCTCTGTTTACAGAACTCTAACTCAGCTCCTTTGTACCGCATTCAGGGTGTAAGGAGGTGCCTGAGACATCAACAATCAGAACAACCCATGTAAGCTCAGTTCCAAAGCAATATGAAAGCACAGATCTCCATGCCTGGCTGGTTCTTCTGAAATCTGCCTAGCCACTGGTAGCAGAGCTAGTTGTTTTCCCAAGAAAACCAACCCCTTTCCTCCCTTTTTTTCCATGAAGTGGCGGTGACGAAACCTAGCAAGTGCAAACGTGCTGTTTCCAGCCCCCTTGCAAGGAAATAATATGCATAAAAGGTAGGGGCAATTTGGCCCAGAGAGAGCAAGCCACTTGGCACCACCTTGATTGAAGAGCTCAGTCTGTGTGTCATATCCTGCCAAAAGCCTAACTTGGGTGGGAACTTCCCACCATTAATCTCTTATACTCCAACTGTCTCCTTGCCTCTGAGTTTCCATCTCTCTCAGCCGAAAGCCCTTAGGGCTCTTTCAGCTCCCTCAAATGAAAGACTGTGTACGCTGACATCCCCAGGAAATTCCACAAGCACGGGTAGCAGCTCAGCCTGTGCCAGCAGAATGTCTGTCCAGACAGGTTCCCATCCCTCCACCCATCTTCCTTCCATGCCACAGACCAGTCATACTCTCACCCATCATATGAGAGAGAGATGCCCCCCATAGATCCAGTGCTGACTCTGCTTTACTCCCACTGCTGTCCAACTCACTCAACTCAGGACAGCCTTGCAGAACAGCAGTCATAAATTGCAACCCTGGACAACTGATGAAAACTCCGAGTCAGACATCAGACAGCTTTACCTAAACAATTAACATCTGGGTCAGTTCTGTCTAAGAAAAAAAAGTTTTTATGGTTACTGTTCTTTGGAGAATGTAGCTATAAATTCTTCAGATGGCAAGTTAATCTCAAAACATCCCAGTAAACCTGCTTGGTCTGTATGTGACAAAGAGGTTGTTCACACATCCCAGCTAGAACCAGAACAGTTTTCTAGGATCTTTCATCTAAAAAGACCTGCAATGAGGAAGGCACAGTAGTTTCCATGGCCCACAGCTTTCAGCTAAAAAGACCTGCAATAAGGAAGGCACAGTAGTTTCCATGGCCCACAGGGAAGCTTCCTATTCAGATAAGTCTTGTGCTTGCATTTACCAGAACAAGGAAGCAAGACTAAAAAGTTATGTTGAAAGCTATCAGAGACTGACATCCGTTCTTTAGTAGTATTACTGTAAGGTTGACAGCAAAGGAGAGAAAGAAACACAGACAGACTCTATCCTTGGAGACAGCCTTGGAAGGTTGTCTCCAGAAGAAAAACACTTTGTTCTCTCTCAGATGCCTTCATCAAATCAGTGGGGACCTTGTGGAATCATTAGGAAGAAAAACTCACCACTATCACTTTCATTTATTTTGCAAAATGGTTTAAATGAAATTTAGATTTTCAGTATGATTCTGAAACTGAAGACAATGTAGAGTGGAGATCAGGATGGGAGAACAGCTTTTCACTCTTGGAGATCTGCAGGATCAATTTCACTTTTAAATCCTCTTAGGTGGCTTCATAAATCTCACCCACTCATTCACTCAAATCTTTATTGAAATATCATCAGGTCAACACCAGCAACGGGCAATATTTTTCCACACCCAAAAGCATTTAGAAAAAGGTTCTGTGGAACTTGCAGTCTCTGTTCATGGGGAATCCAAGGGCTAGGGGCATGAGACCTGTTCTTGATGAAATTGCTAAGATAAGAGGAGACTATTGTAGGTGAAAAGAAAAAAGCCCCAATGCTGAAGAAAAAAAAAAAAACAATTACTTAAACCTCACTGGTCTTTGCTATGCAGAGTAAAGGACAGGAATAGGAATCTGCACTCTGCAAAGGCAATATGTGAGAGCTACTTGTAAAAAGGACAGTAACATTCTACCCTACTTATACCTGTTCCACCCCTGTGATTAAAGGCCTGGGCTGACCCAAAATCACTCATTGTCAACCCGCATTCCAGATTTCAAGATCAGGCTGAGGTCCATTCTTAGCATGATCTAAAGGAATTCTCACCACAAGTGCCAGAAACGAAATGTCCTTGAAGTTCTGCAGCTTACAGGCAAACCTTCAAGGGGCAAGAAGTTACACCCCCCTTCTGCTGACATTGTGACTGCAGCCAGTCTGTCACTGCCTCACTTTAAGTGCTGCAATCATAAAAGACTGTTATAAAACAGTCTACAAGGCTGAGGAGGTGCCAGTTGCTCCAGACAGCAAACTCCTTGACTTCCCATCAGGTCACTGGGCGCACAGCTCCCTCTTACCCTAGTTACTAATGGGTACTCAGATACCAATCAAGTCTTTTCCACAGATCAATGAAACCTAAGAGAGGTTTATTTATTACATGAAGCTTCATGTCAAATTCACCCACCAATAAAGCCTCTAAATTGAAATGCCTGTGGAGAGGTCAGTCCTATTTGCAGCACTCCGACTCATGGAGCAGGGAAGGTGAGAGCTGAAGCAGCCAGTCCAGCAGCAAATTTATGGTTTTGTGGGTTTTAAGTTGCACCTGTGGAGTCATTTTATGGATATATTTCAGCGGTGCTATTGCAAGGGTGTTGCTACAGCTGCACTGGAAGAGCTGCAGGCAGGGCAGAGCAAATCTGCACGGCCCCGTACAGGCATTTTGCCTCCCGTGACAAGGGCCGAGCTGCAAGCAGAAGCGGAGGCCACTCTGTGCAAGCAGCATTGCCCTCTGCTGGGTGCAATTCAGCCCAGCCCAGGGGCTCCCCAGCCCCTTCCTCCAAGCAAAAAGCTTGCCAAACTCCTCCTGAGCAAGCTGGCCTTCTCTGAGACACAGGGCACCTATATGCTGCAGCTGAAAGGACGACAGAAGCACAGCAAACGAGCAGCCAACAGTATGCTGATGCCATGGCCAATCGCATAAGGCACAACACCCAAGGTTGCCATGGCCTAACAAAAGCATTTCGTTAGCAGAGTTTTGCTAATGGATCCCAGCAGAGGAAAATTCAGCATGGTTATCTGAGCAAGCTCCACAAGGCAGCTGAGGGCTGTGAGAAGGTATCATATACCTGTATACAAGCCCTGCACTTTCTGCCTCAGGACCCGTTCACCTCTATTTTCCACCTATTCATTCCCCTCATCACTCCAACACTTCCATGGCAACATGAGTGGGATGCTGTGATCCATTCAGGATGCAGCTGAAATTATAAAAATTGAGCTAACAACCTCTGACACAAAATTAGAATGTTTCTCCCACTCTGTATGTTTATGATGATAGCTGAGCATTCAGCACCTTTAGCTACATTCAGTTTCAGCCAACTTCATTCACAATTCTCTCAACATATGCAGTATTTAGCTCTTTAGAGTAATTAGCACTGAAAGGTTAAAAATCAGAATTAAAAAAACACATAAAACCTAAGGGCAGGATGGAATCACTCTCTCCAGAAAAGTTCTACAAGCATTTATCATATAAAATTCACTGTCGATGAACCTGATTTCCACAGTTGGTTGAAACATAGGCCCATCTGAGAAAAATACTTGCCAAGACAGCATTGCAGTAACTCACGTGTATCGGTGGCACAGAGATTCAATGCAGATCAACACTCGGACATTATCTCTGGCTCGGAGTTGGACTTTACTCTTCAACTCACTGTGGTCTGGGGAAAGCAGTGGAAGAAGTATAAGCACTTTCACAACATAGTAGACCACCCGCTGCTGGTGTTTGGCTTAACAGAGACACCAGTAACCTTGTGACTTCTGTATTGGGTTTGTGTGGCAAGGTTCTGGTAGCAGGGGGGCTACTGGGGTGGATTCTGTGAGAAGGTGCTAGAAGCTTCCCCTATTCTGATAGAGCCAGCTCCAAGACAGACCTGCCGCTGGCCAAGGCCGAGCCCATCAGCAACGGTGGTAGCACCTCTGTAGTAACATATTTAAGAAGGGGGAAAAAAAACCTGCACAACTGCAGCCGGAGAAAGGAGTGAGAATATGTGAGAGAAACAACCCTGCAGAGAGCAAGGTCAGTGAGGAAGGAGGGGGCGAGGTGCTCCAGGCGCTGGAGCAGAGATTCCCCTGCAGCCCGTGGTGAAGACTACGGTGAGGCAGGCTGTCCCCCTGCAGCCCATGGAGGTTAATGGTGGAGCAGATATCCACCTGCAGCCCATGGAGGACCCCACGCTGGAGCAGGGGGATGCCTGAAGGAGGCTGTGACCCTGCAGAAAGCCCGTGCTGAAGCAGGGTCCTGGCAGGACCTGT
>NW_009204763.1:79796-93421 GCF_000690835.1 Fulmarus glacialis
GAGGGACCCCACGCTGGAGCAGGGGAAGAGTGTGAGGAGTCCTCCCCCTGAGGAGGAAGGAGTGGCAGAGACAACATGTGATGAACTGACCACAACCCCCATTCCCCCGTCCCCCTGTGCCGCTGGGGGGGAGAAGGTAGAGAAAATCGTGAGTAAAGTTATGCACAGGAAGAAGTGAGGGGTGGGGGAAGGTGTTTTAAGATTTTAGTTTAATTTCTCATTATCGTACTCTGATTTGATTGGCAATAAATTAAATTAATTTTTCCCCCAAATAGAGTCTGTTTTACCCGTGACAGTAATTGGTGAGTGATCTCTCCCTGTCCTTATCTTGACCTACGAGCCTTTTGTTACATTTTCTCTCCCCTGCCCAGCTGCGGAGGGAGTGATAGAGTGGCTTCGGTGGGCACTTAGCGTCCAGCCAGGGTCAACCCATCACAACTTCTTAGGAAAGCACCCTTCTGGTGTTGGATTATAAAATACTTCATCACTGAATGATTAAAACCATTGAACTAATGCATTGGTGACAAAACACAGTCAAAACTGCCTTGATGCAGTTCTATATCATCATGCTCATTTCTTCTAAAGTCTTTTATGGAAGCCATAACTTCTGCACATGAATATATTTGGTCCCTAAACTCATCCTCCATAAGGAGTGTTGATTTGTTTGGTTTGCATGGAGCAGCCTGCTGTGGCTATCAGTCTGTGAAAGGACAGGGTTTTGGGTCGTGGTACCAAAAAGAAAGCTCACTGCAAAGGGATGCCATTGCACATGCTTCAAATCAAACAGGACCCAGAGAGTTCTCCAGGACTCCCTCCTGCACCTCTCAAGCAGTACAGAAGAGGTTTCTGAGGACAACACTCACCAATGTGGACATTGGCTGAAAACTGGTAGATGCCAGACACAGGTGCTGTGAAACGTCCTGTTGCCAGATTTAATCCTGTCCCCCGGAGAAAAGCTCCTTTGGCCAGAGGCTGTAAGATAAGAAAAGCAGACCCTGAACAAGTCCCTAGCATTCTCAACAATTACCTCTGCCCGTGACAAAGAACAAGCACAAGCTTATGTGCATGAGAACAAAGCTGAAAAAATTTGCAAGGCTACTGCCTTATCTCCCCAGAACACACCTTCCAAATGGGTTCGCTCTCAGCATTTGATGCCCACAAAAGGCGAAATGATCAGTATCAGACATGAAGATGCCCTTTTTGCTCACTGACGAACTCTTCTAACTCATCTTGACTCAGACTGTGCTTACTGCACCCCTATGCTCTGCTGGTCTGAGTGGCCTCTAGCTCCGCTGATGTTCTGATACACAAGATCTCCCATTATTTGAGTCAAGAGGTCTCTCCTACTCCCAAAGACTTCGTAGATGAGGCCAAGCAGTGTCCCCAGGCTTAAAAACCTGGAACCTTATACACTGTTTTTGTGATACAAGGACAGAGGAAACAGTCGTATGGGTCTCCAGAGGTTTTCTACCCACTTTAGGTCTAAGTCAGACAGCTTTGATACTGTTAAAGAACAACTGCTTGGATTCTTACAGGTTCTGTATTTAGTTTCATTTTGTTCTAGTCTTGGATTCTACAGTATAGGCAAAACCCTAGTAAAATAGCATGCAGCTTCTCCTCATGGCAAGGAAGCAGTCTTAAGTCAAACTCTCAGCAGATTATCTGACTCAGACCAAAATAAACTCTGCGAGAAATGTTTATTGTTTGTTTTGGCCTGCCTCATATGAATTTGGCTAGAGCTGGGGAGAAGCAGGAGTGGCTTCAGTGGGCCAAGAAAGCACATTAGTCAGACTCTGCTTCCACCACAAGGGCATTCTGTGCAATGTGAACACATTCCCATGAATGCTGTCCTGACAGATTTGCCCCGCATTGGTCTTACGGGACAGAAGAGCTGTTCAAATCTGACTCTGTAAAGGCACGCACGCTGCTATATCCCTAAAACATGCACAAATGCATAACTGAGTGATCCCAACAACCCAACATTTGCGTATGCTTTCCAATACTAGATGGCGAAAGGGGCCTGAGACATGGTGAACAAATTTGTAGCAGTGTGGCCACAGGTGCTATTACACTAAAAAAAAGTAGTGAAATACCTCTGTTCAAGTACCAGAAGGAAGTTAATTGCCTCCCCATTCTGGTTCATCACAGGCAGAAATTGCCAGCTTTCACAGTGCAGGGTGGGAATAATTTATTTAGCTTTCTCTTTCAAAGGAAGTAAGGCTGCAAATATTTGTGTCCGGTTGTGTTTGTCTAGAGAGTTACTACCCGGTAGAAGGAATGAAATGACTAACCTGCCTTCATTCAGCAAATCCCAGGCAAGGCTCACAAAAGAGTAATTCCCAGTCCTTATTTACCAAGATCTAGCCGTAGTCTTAAATTTCACAGAACTTTACTAGAAATATTTTATGTATGCATATGGTGGTGAAAATATACCCATGTGTAACAGCAGTGGCATTTCTCATAAGATTACATATGTATAATGGGAAAACAGTAATAATGAACTGCAGAACAACTATGTTTCATACAATGATTTTTAAGTCTCTATATATGCACTGATGTGTGCCTATGTGCACATACTTACACACAAAAGGAGCTCTATTTTCTTTATGTACACACACACGGACAATATAACAGCTAACCTAACAACAAAGACTATGGAAGGAGATTGATTCCATTCTTATGCTATCACCACGCCACCATTTTTGATAATGCTATTTTTGATTTACCTCACTTGAAAGAGCAGATCCAAGCCCTGTATGTGCAAAACTATACTGCATAGTTAATTCATTCCTTTCTTGTTACAGCTATTAGCAGAATCAGCAACATAATTCCAAAACCACTGGCATGGAAGGCAATTTTAGGCACCAGTAAATTATCACTGATAAAACATTCCTGTTTCTTCATGCCCTCTGTGGCTTTGTTATTCTTTTGCTCATAGAAATAGACAATGCAGGGAGAGGTTCTCTGGGCAAAATATTCCATTAAATCCCATACCAATTAGAGCTCCCTGCTGCATTTGCTGCCTCACAGCAGCATACTCACCTAGCTGCTTCAAACAGTGCAGCGATTTATATCTGAGAAACTAACTACTTGCACACAGTTATTTCAGTTAGCAGACCAAAAGCAAACAAACAAGTTAGTGTCCAGCCACTCTGTACAAACCAAGGTCAGCTTCTCTTCCTCAGTTCATCTCCTATCCCCACGTCTTCCTCATTCACTCCATAGTTTACTTCTGGGTGGAAAATAGGAACCATGCACAGAGAGGATTGAGATGTGAACTGCCAGTTTAGCTTTTCAGTGATAAACACTGTGGAAAGCAATGCATTGACTTATCTGTTATTGAAGAAAAGGATAACCCAGCCTGCACAGGAACCAAAACACACAGGGGATACACCAATCTCCTGAAGCAGCAATAAAATTCAACTGCGATAGGTAGACGTTTAGCTCAACTTCAAGGCACCAGAGACACCAGTACTCCTTCTGGGATCTTTCACCATGAAAAGCACGTGCGCCACCTTAGCCTTAAGTGATCTGATTCCAGTGATATTCCTGGGCCCCAGATAAATCCCACTTTCATGGCCTGTCAGAGGCTGCAGTTACTTCAAGTCTTGCTGTGTAAACCGCCTTTCCTAAAGCTTTTGCAAGAGGCAATTGTTAGAAGCCTCAAAGTGTGAGATACAGGAGGAAGAGGTGTGGGGAAAGGAGTATCACATGTTTCATTCCAGATACCAAGGAACTTTTGAGACCAAAAGGAAGAGGAGGAGGGAATGTTCTTGGAGGAAATTTAGCATGGAAGGATGAGAAAACCATCATGCTTTCTCAATACTCAAGGTCAGAGTAACTTAGACATCATACTCAAATGGCAGAGCATAGAAGTAATAGGCCGTTTCTCAGCACAGGTTCTTTCCACTATCTCAAAATGCTTTGGGTAAGGTCCAAATCCAGGAATTAGTCAATCCCTATTATCTCACTGAGAAGTATCAAACTGTTGCCTTCTTCACACTATTAAACTGACAGAACAGAGGGAGGGGAATTCTCACTCTCTCCCCCTTGGACTGTTTAAAAACAAAGTTTTCATCTTTGCAAGAGCATCCACTGTCTCCCTCCCTGCTAAATTCCCCTATATCAGAGCACAAGCTGAAACCAGACACTTCTTGTCCCAAAGCTGAAATGAAAGGCTGGCATCCAGAGGCCTGCCAGCCCTCCCACATCAGCTTCAGGGCCAGAAGCAATTAGAAAGAAGCTAGGCATATGATAACAAAGCATGGGAAGCATCAGCCTACACACTGATTGCTGAGATGTCTTTATTCACATTTTCCCTCCTAATTAATGAGGCAGCAGATCTCTCTAGCCCTGCCCACACTTCAAGTACAATCTTGCCTCTGTGCCAGCACCCACAGTGCTGTCAAACCAAGCTTCCACAAGTGTATTTGGGAAAGATCCAGGAAAGCACCCTATTTAGAACGTAACCACTGCCTCTAGTCCTGCAGCTAAAACTACTAGCAGCAAAACTACTCCATAGGAAAGGATCTGCTGGACAGGATTCTTCAGAAATGGGACTCAGTGCAGCTGGGAAGAAAGCTTAGCACCTTACCACATGGACAGTGTTAGCAAACCCTGCTGACGGAAAGCCATATTCCCTGTTCATACTCTTCAAACTCTTCTTGTCACATCACAAAAGCAACCATGTATCTGAAGGCCTTGTGCTATTAGACAGTCTTTGTGACTCCAAAGTCTAAAATAAATCTTCTCAATTACCAATTAACTATTTGTTTTTAGCTATTACTTTGCTTAACATTTATACTTCAAATTCAGATCCTATTTGCAACTGGTTCAGAAATGGTTAGCAGAAGTTTTAATATCAAATTCAACAGCTTGCTTGTAACCATGCTTATAACGACCTACAGCATCCCATGATGGTGTGCTTGTCATTATAACATGACTATAATGAAATTATATAGGTAATTTTTATTAGTCTTCTATAAAACATTATGTAAAGAATTTGAGCATCAGGATGGGCCCATCTAACAAAATGATGGCTCTCATTTGGGCTCACAAACCTATAACCAATGGCTTCTGTCTGCCTCTGACATTTTTCTACATCTGAACGTTACTCTGGAATCAAACAGGGTGTGCGCTGAAAAAAAAGAACAGATCCTTCAGACTAATGCCAAACATGGACAAGTCTTTCTCCATCATTAACTGAAATAAAAAGACTGACTGTTGTTTGGACCTGTGAGACAGCCTTCTCTTGCACAGACCTGTTAGAACTTCAGTAAGACCTATAATGAGATTCAGCAGGGCTGCAAGAGAGGAAGAAAGCTTGCCTCTTGGGCTTGTCAGGAAGGACTCAAAGCTAAGTGTCCATCTTACTGCAGTTCAGCTTCAGTGCTGAAGTCACCATATGAGACCCTACTTCTGTCAATCACAAAAAAGGTAGTGCTATATTCATAGCATCCAAGCCTGAGAGGAGCTTCTGGGATTAGTCTGCCCTTTCAGGAAACACCTTTATCTACAGAGCCACCTACAGCTAGGGGAACTATAGCTGATCTACGCACAATGGCTGTTGTGGAGTTGCACAGGTTCAGTCTGTAATCCCTTCTCACCGACTGGAAGTTCTGAAGTTCTACCAGGGTCTTCTTATCTACAATGACTTGTCCTTTTAGCTTGCAATGGAATGCCTCCTCTACACGTCTGTGGGGTGAAGCTTCCTCCAAGGAGAGCAGGAGTGGAGGCAGCTGGCTAGGATGGGCTGAAATAGCCAGGGATGCTCGACGCTCAATGGCTTCTGAGAAGAAAAAGTATAGGAAAATAAAGGCTTAGTTTAAGAGCCTGGTCTATGAAGCCATTAGTTGTGCAATTAGACTTCTGCACTCAACTCTTCAACTCAAACTAAGCAGCACTGGGGAAACATTTTTTCACATTTTTGATTGCCAGATAGGGGAATGCTTTAAGGTAAACGTTTGCAAAGCCAGTTCTTTATTTGCCATCGTGCTTACCAAAAGAAGCAGATCACAAAAGCACAAAGCTCTTACAGTCTTTACCTTTTAATATCTCCTTAAACTCCTGCAGAAGGACTTCCCGGGTGACTTCAGCACCAGGTGCTCCTGGAGGTCCCTGGGGGCCAGGAGGTCCTGGGGGCCCAACAAGGCCACGCTAAGGAAGTAACAAAAGAAAAACATGAGAATTAGAACCAGGCAATAGCACTGACAGACCAAAAATTCTCTCAGCCATGAGCCAGTTCTACAGGCCTGTCAGCCACGTGAGCAGCCCCCTCCACTATCAGTTCAACTACAGGCCTGATGCAGTAAATCTTAACTGACTCTCCAGCCAGCTGTGAATTCCAGCACTTGGAATTTACTCACGTCTTTATTTGCTCAGGTAAACACTAACTGGTTCTTCAAGTACATATATACAGTGTGAAGCACAACAGGCACAAGACTAAGTTTGCCGCTTCTGTATCTTCTCATCTCACCAAAGTAACAGACTAGTTTTTAAGCTTCTTAGTCTGCCTATTCACTAACTAGAATAGACATCTAGCCACACTTTAGTTTATTAATATATATTGCTCAGACATAATGATCACATACACGAATGTTTGGTGCAACAGTAGAACTCTCAGAAAAAAATGGAACAGTTTATTCAAAACACCTGTAAAAGCTAGCCACACACATTAGAGTTTAAACTAGTAGCACGAACATGCAACAGTTCAATGCTATTTTGATGTATATTGTTCCCAGGGAGCTCCTGTTTCCTCCACTAAACTGCAGTAAACCTGCATGGAAGCACTCCTGCCTATCAGCTCACTGAGAAATAAAAGGAAATCATTAAAAGCATTCAAGATTGTCTAAGCATCAGATTAAAAGTGCACACACGATCGATCAAGCATCACTTAGCAGATGATCAGTAATTCATTAATTTGAAATAAACGACTTGTCCAAATCTTGATTAATATATCCTTTGAGATACCTGGATTTTATCTAGTGGAAGAAAAAGAATGTTAATTTTATTTCTACTGAGCAGAAAAAAAAAACCAAAAAAGGCTCAGTCCAACAAATAGCTGGTTTAAACAAAAACGAATTTTGACAGTGGAATTCACATACCTTATCTTACAAAACATATAGCACTTACTGTCTCAAACTTCTCCAAAATACTTTGAGAAATTAAACACAAACAAATGAAAATGCAGCACTCTCTGGGGTGGGAAGGCAAAAGCCGGAGCATACAAAACACCTTGCATATCAGCAGTAGGAAGGGAAGCCACGGTGCATATTTATTAGCTGATGGCAATCTAGCAATAACCTACTAATTTCTTGTCTTTCCCTTTGCATCTCCTTTTAGAGGTATTGCCATCATCTGGGCGGTGAACAAAGGAGATCCAGGTCCGCCGTGGATCTGTGATTCGAGGATCTGGAGATTCTAGGATCTAAAGAGAAACAAGAACAAAGACTGATATCACTGTATCTCTTTGGCCACTACATGGATTCAGAGAATGCAAAGTTTCCAGACCAGACTGTTGTCTGCTGCCTAAAACACATCCTTGATCCAAACGTACTGCATTTGGGAGGACATTGAAGGTGGGATAAAATGGGATTTCACACTTCCGTAACAAGCAATTCAGTGTGGATTATCCCGTACCATGCCACTTTTTGTCTTCATTTACAGGAGCATTGCAAATGCAGGATAGTATTTCAGTCTGAGTTCTGACACAGTGTATGGAAGACACCAGCCTTCCAAAGAGTCCCATTAGAGTGGGACTTTTTTTCTTCATAAGTTACAGGCTAAGCTTGCTGGCAGAAATGTCCAAAAAGCCAGAAAATGCTGCCTTTAAAACATCAAAATGCCTTCTCATAACTTAATATGCTATCACCTGCAGGGCCTCCCAGCTCCCTTTGCTTAAGAAATCAGTAAGAGCCAAGAGCTGGGAGCCAGTGTACCTCAGACCTTTCTCCAGTTGCTGAGACTCTCAGCCCTCTGACAGTCCTAATATGTGCCCACAAAGAAAACCTGCCCAGATGCCAGAGATTGTTCACCACTGGCATCTGACATTTATCAGTGGGATCTATCAAGCAATACAGGGAGATTAAAATGTACAGAAAACCTTGAAATGCTCCATAACTTTCAAATCACAGGCTGTAGAGTGACAAATGTGCACACAGAAAAAAACAATTCACAATGAAAAACAAAGTCCATGTCTGATCGCAGAAAAGATGTCCGTTGGCAAATTTAACTACCTTGCCCATTCCTATGTTCTGCAACTATATCATAGCCATAGAGAAATTATCTAGAGAAGCTTTGACATTACAGTGCCTAGTTCTGGATCCCTTCTAAACAAAGTCTGGACAGAAGAGAGGATCTGTCTTTACGAATTTGGGTCCACTTCCTATTGGACTCCCGGGTTCCCATAACTCACCTCCCAGAGACAACCAGAAGTAAGTGATCAAATAGCCATACCTGTTGTTTTTATCCGAGGCCGGGAATGAACTTCTAATTTTAAATTTAAAAAAGGCACCACAAATCATTGGTTACCAATACCCTGCCAAGCTCTTGCAAAGAGCAATTAACGGTTGACTACGGAGGTTCCAATCTGTTGACACATCAGGCTCCCAAATGTCCATCACAGTGATGATAAAAGCACCAGCCCTCCCAAAGTTTCATGAACCATGCTTAAGTACTGAGAGCCATTAATGAAAAAGCCAGAATGCAATGAACACTTAAAATATTTAAAACAAACAAACAACAATCCCACCCTATGCCTATTGTAAACTTTTGGAATTAATTTAAGAAACTTGGTGGTTCTTCACCTGGTGACACAGAACAGGTACAGATCAGAATTCCAGCAGGAAAGCAACACAAGGCAGTAGTGGGTTCAGTGACATTTGAAATGATTCCTAGACCATTACAAGTTTAGGTAAATCAATATTTATCTATCACCAATCAGGAGGAAGAAAAAAAGATGCGTGTGGAAAAAGCATAGAAGCAAAGTCAGTCAACAGTGCATTTTTCAGATCTAAAAGGGTGTGCCCCTGGGTGTTAAGCTCCTATTAGTCTGACAGCACTAGACAGTTCTGCCACAGCTCAGACACTGTAGCTCTACCCTCAGTGGCCTTACAGTAACAGTGACCTTGTAAGGTGTTTCCATGCAGCCAAGTCAGCAAACATATTTACGTTTGCTCATTACCTGTCTCACTTGGCTCCCTAAAGCACTTGCCACTTCTCAGAGAACCATATTGAGTTTAACAACGTTTCTAGTACCACTTATAAGCATATATTCCCTTTAACCAAATAGTCTGCAGAAGCATGTAGAAAACAATTAACCTTTAGAACGCAGGTAGAGCCGAGGTCCCAATAACTGCAATATATGTCACCGTCTAAGAGCAATAGGAATTGGACAGAAGATTGCAAATTTTAGCTAGAAATATCAGGGCAAGCCCATTTTGAGGAGAAAAGACCATAGTTTGTGTAATCTGCTATGAAAAATCCATGTAGCATAAATTGTTTCAAAATTAAATCTTAGAAGTCTGCTGGAGTTCCAGCTTGAGGTTATAAGGAATGTCAGTGCTTCTAAGCTGATGCAGAGCCTGGAAAGCTCTCTCTCCGGCATGCATCCAGGCACATGGGTGTAGTACAAGGCACTTGTCCATAGATTTCTAAGCTGATGCGATCACAACTATTTATTTCAAACAGCTTGGGTCAACAAATGATTTACAAACCAGCAGAATATGAGCAGCTCCCCAGAAATAAGATGTGTTGAGAGCTGAGCAAGGATATTTGTTAAACATACATCTCAAACTCTGTGAAGCCAACTCTATCTTCTCAATTCAGCAAATAATCTTAGGTGATTTACTGCTCAGACACAACCCGCAGAAAGATCTACTCCTATTGAATTGCTCTGTTCAGGCAGTCCACTTATCCTCCCCTCCAGATACATGGCTGCAGAGTAGCTGGCATCTGTGCTCTAAGCCAAAGCAAGGATATCGCGAGACATTTCACCATATCGTTCATGCATTCTACTGTAATTAATCAGAGCCAGAGTTATGGTTATGCACACTCCCCCGATGCTCAAATTTAGCATGTATTGCAAACAAGAGCAAGACAAACTATTCATAACAATCTAGTTCATTAGTTCTGTACCCAAATCAGTCTTGAACGGACTTTTTATGTTTATAACCACATTTAAATTGCGTGTTTAGTCAAGGGGTTATAGTAGGTTGTTTTAGCTAAATTATTATTTGCCTTTTTTACTTACCACACCCAGGACTTTCCGAAATTCCATTGGAAATTAATGTAAATGGAGCAGCATAGGAAATCCCGGGTATTGTGAGATTAGTCACCTCACTAAAACATTATCACCTTCCAACAGATTGCTTGACTGCAGATTTTTGCGAAGCATAAGAAAGAAGTCAAAGACAGGCCAAGAAGGTCCTTTGGTGCAAACCTCTCCATCTATCATAACGTGTAAACATCAAGTCCAGAGGCAAACGTTCATAAAGTTTGCAAAAGTCCTTAGAACAGCACACGAGGTGCAGCTTATTTCTACAACAAACATGAAATATATTTATCAGAGTTTCATGGAGATTTAATGATTTCTGATGGGAGAAGCTAGTTCTTTCCTACCCCACTTCATCTGAAAACGGATGGGTGCAGCATCACCACACACGAGGTCGTACCTGCAGCGGACTGTGTTTATGAGCATTTAAGTTTACAAAGCTCATAAATGTAAAGCAGGTAAAAGCCTACCCGTGCTTTGCCCAAAGAAAGCAGATGTCTTTTTGTCCCAGTGACTGGGATTGACAGGTCTGTGGTAGAAACTGCAGTGCAGTTCATAAAACAGAAGGAAGCAACTTATTAATAGAAGCACCCAACTCAGGCAGGATGGAGTATTCCCTCAGTGCTGTAACAGAAGCCAGCAAAAGACCAGTTGGGTTGCAGAGAGAAGGAAAATAGAATCAGTTCATCCTTCAAAAAGGGCTGGCTTATGTGGCAGGAACTCAGAAGTGCAGTCTCCGGAACATAGCAAACAAGACCAGAGTCTTCGGAACTGGGATGCAGCATTTGCTGCAGATGTGGAAGAGACTATTCAAATATTCCTGGTTTCCACCAGGCTGCAAGAGAGGCATAAACTCCCCTCCACTGCAAAAATGAGGAAACAGGCCAGCTACAAGCAGAAGCCAGCAATCATGGGCAGACTCTGACCATCAACTGTGAAGACAAACAGATGTCCTCAGCCCTTCTGGAGCTCCAGCTGTGAAGAAACAGGCCAGAGCAGACATCTTGTCAGGGAGAAAAAAGAAATCCAGATGGCACATCCCAGAAAAGTAAATGAAAAACTCCTGAAGTTTAAAAAAAAAAAAAAAAAAAAAAAAATCCCGTACCTCTCCAGTGGTTTGCTTAAATTACAAATCCCTCTACAAGACAGTCATGGCACTCCCCAGTTTCTCCAGCACAAGGATGATTGACAGTTAAAATGAATGTTCCATCCTTGTGGTATTATTATTTAATTACTATGGCATGCATGAGCAATCCCAGCAATAAGCATGCAAACCTCTATTTTTCTTGGCAGCAGCAGCCTCCAGCAGCCAGAGAGACCTTGCAGCCAACTCAGGTATCAGTCAGGCCTGAGAACAGCCTTGGAATCCCAGCAAAGGGGACTTGTCCCTCCTGGGGTGCTGTTTACAGAGCAAAGCTAACCTACAGGAGTCGGGAGAAATCCTCATGTTAACTACAGTGAAATCAGGTTTACTCCTTAACGCTTGAAACAGTACCTCCAAAATCAACAGAAGCCTTGCCAGCAATTTTTAATAAACTTTCAATCGGGTCTTTTAACATTAATTTGGAATCCGAATACAATGGCACCTACCACTTCAGAACCAGTTCATGACACTGATGAGAAATTAGTCCACTCTCTCCCTAACTTCCCTCACAATAAAAGACAAGTTGAGCTGTAATTCAGACTGCTGCACACAAGCAGAACCTGCGGTTCTTTCTGGCTCTAACTCCCAGAACAGCACGCACTGCCCACAGACACACACAGTCTCTGGCCAAGATTCAGCCAGCATGGAAGAAACTACTAGCAGAAATCTACAGTCAAGTAGCAGAGTTTGGATCCTGAGAAATTTCTGAACTGTATCTGAACTTTCCTGAAATTCAAGGATTCTGGGATCCAGTCTGCATCTATGCTAAAAACCAAAGTGACATGGACAAAAGTAGTTTCAGAGTCTGGATGAATAAAAGAAAAAAGGCAACACTACCTGTGAGCAAGTCTGTACACCTAAAAGCATCTCAGAGTGATCTCAGGCACACCTAAGCATTTCTCAGGGTGGGACAGGATGGAAAGAAAGCATGAGAAGGTTACAATTTTGTGAGAGAACAGCATCCTTTCCACCTGCAGTTCATCAGAGATGCGTGTCCAAGAACATAGACCTAGCCATTCCAGTCCACAGTCTTTATGCCTGAAGTTACTGCCCTGCAAATTTTGCTCAGTTATCTACATATTTGTCCATCTGTGATGGATGGAATTATATTTAAGAATTCTTTGCTTAATAGTTAAGCAGTTGCCAGACACAAAATGGACCTGACTAAGCATTTCAATTATCTTAATCCACAAATTTCTATGTTGTTACACCTGATTTACACCAGCAAGAGTATTGTCAGTTTCATTATGAAATTAGGAGCAAATTCTTTATTTCAGTAGTGTATTTTACTTGGAACAGGTTAAAAAGTGACAGACCACTTTTTTTTTTTTTAAAGCATGAAAAATCCTATGTCAGCTGCTAATAACTTATGGTTATACACGCTCTTGGTTATTAATGAGATGTAAAACCAAGGTCCTGACCACTTGTGGTTTTTACAGATCTCTCAAGAGTTTCCCCTAGAGCAGAAGTGTTAGGTTTGGTATCTTAGCCAAATCCGAAATGGAATTCCTACCTAAATTGCCACTACTTTTGTGATTGAAAAATTATTCTTCACTCCTCTGAATGGCTATCTCAAAAAGCTTCTCCCTTCCACTTAAACACAAACTGCCTTCAGTGGTCACACCCATAATGAATTTAACGAATCTAATGGAACAGTTCATGGGAACAAGAGCTACTCTGGATGAGAAAACGACGTGTTTGTTGCTGTGTTAGCTGCACTGCAATGTTAACCAGTGCCATCCCTGGATGTACCAGTAGAGTTTTGCCTTTAGGGATGCCACAAAAAGGCAAGGAACCGAACAGCACCAACAGAACAGGTGTGGCGCAATGCACCGAGCACACAAAACCACATCTGGTGTAGGACTACATACTTTAATAATGAGCTTTAAAAATCTTACATACAGCTCTGAGAAATGAGACCAAGCACTGAATTACTTGATATGCTGAGACAGATGTATGAATCCACCATTATTTTACATGGGCCACAAAGAATTGCTAGGAAGCGTTTTATTTGTTATACCCTTCTTATTCATAATATGCCAGAGCAAGACTGACAATGATGACAGATACAAAACACGAGAGGTAACACCTTCTACTACAGGTAGGTCACAGTCCAGTTTCTCCCATGGCTTTAACACTTGTCAGGCCCAAAAATGCTTTTCTCAATTACACATGCAATGGCACACTTCAGGCCAAGCCTGAAATCCCTTT
>NW_009204763.1:93442-111716 GCF_000690835.1 Fulmarus glacialis
CTGCTGCTGTTTTCAACGGGAAGCAAAAGGCCCCAAAGACACAATTCAGAGATATTTAAGTAATAAACCAGGTAGATCTAGCCCTAGATATTTGACAGAGAGAGAGGGATCACAAAGGAAATAAAATTTCAAGGACTCCTTGGCGGAGTAGCGGCTAACTAAATTAAAAACATTACACTATTTCTTGCAGAAATTCCACTGAAGGTAAAATCCTGTTGACCTCAAATCATCTCGAAATTTCACTGGGACGCCGAGTCAATAATTTTCCCCAGGTTAGGATGCTGCCTTTATGTTGCTTAGCTGAACTACCCCTAAAAGCAGCTCACAGAACAGCTGAAGTTGGAAGGGACATCCACAGATTGTCTAGTTCAACACCCCCTGCTCTAAGCAGATGAACTACAGCAGGTTACTCTGGGCCAGGGGCAGTCAGGTTTTGACTGTCTCCAAGGATGGAGGCTCCACAGCCTCTCTGTTCAGCCTCTTCCAGTGTCTGACCATCCTCACAGTAAAGAAGCTTTTTTTTCTTATGTTTAAGTGGAATTTTCTGTATTTCAACTTGTACCCACTGCCTCTTGTCCTTTCACTGGGCACTTAGAGTCTGACTCCATCTTTATTCCCTCTACTCAGGTACCAAAGAGTAACTCCCGATCAGTGTCAACCTGATATAACCACTGGACAATCTATTACTGCTGAAACCCTGTTAGTACTATATCACATCATGCAAGACAAGAGCTATGCCTGGAAAGGGGAAGGCAAGCCTGGCAAGTGGCAGCTGCAGGTACTCAGCCACACACAGTCAAAGTAAGAAGGTCCAGTAGATCACCACCTCTGTATCCATCAGTCATGTTCTGCTCTCTCTCTTAGTCCATCTGTGTCAGAGAAGAAAACTCTCATATGCTTGGCAAGCACATCACACTGACTGCAACTCAGCAAAGACAAGACTGCAGAAAAACTTTAAAAAAATGAAATAAAAAAACCCAACACACTTACGATTTCCTTGGAAATATCAGGTTTATCAGGAGATTTGAGACTTCTGCTTCCCTGTTTTAGGTAGAGGTTTCACCACATGACTCATGCACTGTGAATGTTAAAGGGGAGCTTTCTCCACTCCTATTTGAAAAGAATTCCCAAGAGAAATTTGTCCCAAATTGTTTTGCTTAATTAGAAGGAAAACACATCTACCTTTTCAACAGTATGAATAGAAGTCACTACTCTCAGCTAATATTTCATTCCCTGCTCCTTCTGTTTTGATAAACCTACCAGCTGGCCACAGTCTTCCAAGGTAAACACAGCCTTAATTTCTACTGTACAAGGCCAAAAAAAATTCCATCTTTCCTGTTATGTGCTGTAGAGAAATGAAATGGGACACTGCTGCTGTTTCACTTTCCTGTGCAGGACATCCCTTCATGAAACAAAACTGCTCACAGCAGTACCTTCAAGACTCAAAGAGATCAGTCTGCCACAGAGAACTGCTTTCAACCTTCCTTTGGCTTGATAGGTTAGGTAAGGATAGCTTCGCTATTACTTTACTTCTTCCCTTAGTGAACACAAATTGTGATGCTTTGCTGTAACTGGCAATTGTCATTCACCCCAGAAATGGTGGCAATTCTTAAGCACTGCATTTATAGTGTGTGTAAAACAATCCCTTAGCTTGGGCAGGTGCTACATGAATATAAAATACAATACAGTCACCCATGACATTTAGAAGCAATAGTTAACTAGAGCCTGGACTTCAACATCAAATAGATTCCAAGGAGAAAAGTTCACATTGCAAAATTTGGGAGTGGATATCAAGCAGAGCTCATAAGCATTTACATCAAAGATTTGGTTTCGTCCTATCCTTATTAAACAGAACCTGCCTTCACTGAACTCGCCAGCTCTTACTGCAGCCAAACCTTTGCCATGGATATTTTAAAGCAAAGTATTTCAACACAGAAACTGCAGCTTCCAAACAATGTCTGTTTTAATGAATGCCTACTAGCCTCCGAATAAGTACTGTGTTTCTTCTAGCAATAACGTATGTATGACTATATCAGAATTAACCAGGATCAGTTTCTGCTTGCTTTTGCAATCAGAATATATTCTGCTTGTGGTCCAATACATTTCACATCAAGCCAAATTAATTCCAGAATAGATCGAAATTTAGTTGCACCAGATATGTATCTGGCCCCTTTTGCAAAAGCAGAATGAAGCAGTTCTAGAGAGAGTAAAAGGAAGTGATTGATTATAAGCACCTCAAGAATTTAGCATGTATACAACCTGTCCTGACAGAGCCCTGCAATACACAACAAAAAATTAGCTGAAGAAACGCTGCTTGCAGTCCCCTAATGATAATTTTAAGTGCAGCAGCCAACTTTTTTATACAGAGGACTGTTTCCCAGACTTGCCCAACCTTAACCAATTACTCTCACAATAGCATTGAATAGGATATTTAGAATGTCAGCCCAATTGTTCTAACTTGCCCCCTCTGCCATGCCCCAATTTTTGACAGGTTTGTTCCTCTATTGCTATAGTGACTGCCATCCCTAATGCTTGTGATCAAAGTCATGTTTTAGAGGTCACCTCCATTTGAAACAAGGGACATTTTTGTGTGAGCAGGGGAGAGGGGGGCAGAGAGAGAGAGAGAAGGGGCTGTGTGATAGGGGAGATTCCCTCCTTTCTCAGTGTTGTAGTCTCCCTTCCATTTCATCCTGCTCCTAATCCTAGGACCCGCTTTTAATTCCCTAACCCCCTCTCCTACTCCCAAGCATTCTATGCAAGTTTTCATCTTAAAGGATTCTGGGGACTATGATCTATTGACTGGAAATTTTTTGCAGCTTTCAGCCTGGGGTGATTCTCCCAAACACGTAACTGGAAGGACCCTACCCTGTAAAATTCACTCACTAAGCCTAGCAAGTCATCAGCTACAGCCATTGAGGTATCACACACACAGTCTTACACTTGCCACTTATGCACAATTACCACCATCCTGAACCCTCTCCTACAAGAGCCACAATCACCTTAAACAGATCATCCGACTACAACAAAATTTTTCTCATCTGTAATTTTCAATCACCACAGCCTCTCTGGTGGAAGGTGCAGTGCAAAGAAAGCTTAGGCATGCTCAGGTGTTTATACTGTTGCCTAAGACAGTTTTGAAGTAACGTTCCAGAGAGTAAAAGGTTTGCTTGCAAGAGATACATTAATATTCCAGAATCATTATTTTACTGCAATAGCCCACTTGCCTTTTTTAATTCAGTTGTGTATGAACACTGTCCTGTTCAGAAACTAGAACTCCAAAATATCTTTACACTTAATCAGCCACTATAGCACTGGAACTTCAGTCATGCACATTCTAAAATAAATTATAATAATAAATTGCAGTATCCCACTGTTTGCTTCAGTAAGCTAGAAAATCAATCATGCAAAGGCAAAACAGAGAACATTTCTCTTTAAAATCAAATAGAATTTGGCAAGATTGCCTCAATCATTGGAAAAAGGAACCAGCATTGCATTACTGCCAGAAATCAGTTCTACCAAGCACTGACAACACATAAACACCTACCTTGGGATGCCCGTGCAGCTCTTCACTGTTTGAGAGGGTAGCATTGAAAGGCTCTGTATACTGATTAGGTTCTTTCTTCATCTTTCTCTCTCTCTTTGCTGCCGTAACTCTGAAGAGGCAAAACTGCTGACAAAGTAAAGTTGCCACAAATACCCAGGTGCACCCCTTCATTTTGAAAAGGGAGGGGCCAAGTCAGGAAGGGCACTCTCCAAGCACAAAAACCTTCACCACCAATAATAGGAATAGACACAGACTTCTCTCTAAAAAAATAAAAAATAAAAGGTTAGAACTATTAAAGATGATCCTCTGGGCTATGCAATGTCAAATGAGCAGCATGCATGGATGCGCTGGTTGCTGGAGAGATCTCTGTTCAAGCAGGACACATGGAAATGGTATATGTAAACTTGTTTGAAAATCTGGATTCACTCGAAGAAAGAGGTAAGTCCATTCAGCCTCTTGAAGCTTACATAAATACAAGAGGCCCTGGAAAGTCCTGCCACCCACCTTGAAGTGTCGTGCTCCCCCAGCCCCAATAAGTCTTCAGACTCGTTTAAAATGCACTGAACTATGAAACCTAGAGAAGTCAAATTGCTCAGGGCAACAGTTGCTCAGGCCGGAGCTGACAACACAAACTCATTAGGGGGGTTGTTAGGTTGTTCCTCTTCAACAGGAGACTTCACTTTCTGTCATTTGAAGCATTGTGTTCAGTTCAAAGCAGGCTTGAATACGTTCCATCCATTCTCTCTTAAATGATACTTCCCTTTCCTCAGAGACAAGTCCTCATCCTTTCCTTTCAAGATGCTGGGGAACTGTAACCCAAGTTTGCTACAGCCACTGCTCTTCTGAAGAGGCTGAAAGCATCGCAGCTCAGCCAAGTGCTCAGCCTTCTAAGGAGAAAATAAATTTCTCATATCGTAAAAGTTAAAACAGGGAGAAGCAAAGAATCTGAGGATGTACCTAGGTCCATTAGGAGCAGATAAACTTTTCCCAAGTCTAGCTTCTCTCCCTCTTTAGCTCGGTTTATCTTCACTTTTCTTTAATGAGACGATGAGCAGTAAGTACCGATGCCGCAAACAGCTGTCAGGATGTAGAATCTCGTGTCTTTTTCATCCTCATCTCCCCTCACACTAGCCAAGATTTCAGGTACCTCTGAGTGTAGATCACGTCTGATTTTTCTTGCTGCTCCTTTCCTCAGCTGCACACTGGCAAAACCCTCCTCAGCTTTTGCTTTACCTCAGCAAATAAGTACTTCTTTCCTGAATGAGTTTCCACCAACTTCAAGAAAGGAGAAAAAAAAAAAAAAAAAAAAGAAAAAAAGGAGGAGGGATCACATTCTAATGAGCTGTCAAGCCTATTCTCTTCACATTCCTATTAGACTCACTGATAAGTCGAGCTGGCCCGTGTGCCAGGCAGATTTAAATCAATGCCCGTTCCCTGCTCCCTCCCCTCAGCCCTATTCTGTACCTCCCCTTCATTATCTCAGAGAAATCACCATTTTTCTGGGAAGTTTGTAAAATTGTACATGAGTGTGTGGTAGAGCTAAAAATATGTGGCTTGGAATAGGCACTCAGCATCACACCACACATTGATACATCAGAACTCTTGCTTTATGCTCTAGTTAGCTGTGTTCCATACAACATTTTCCCCTAGCTCTCATTAGAGGCTGGCTCAGTGAGGGCTTTCTGATTTCTTTACAGGAGGGTGGGCTGTTTATTAAAAATAACAGAAAACGAAAGGTTACACATCTCCTACGAGCATTTCATAAGGGAGATCTTGAAGTACTTGGACAGTCTGCAAATCTTAGTCAGTTCCCCACCACAAAGAACAAATATTCCTGTTCTTTCTACAAATACAGATAGTGATGCAAAAATTTACCTGAGATTGTACCATGAGAAAGTTCAAGAATGATAAAAGGTTGAAGATCACGTAATTTGAAGTCCCTTATGCGGTCAGCAAGCAACAGATTTACTTTCTTTTAACAACCCCTTTACCATGCCTTCTGTAATCCAAGTAATAATGCCAGCACAGTTCTTCATTGGACTTTAAAGGCAGCCAGGCTGTATCAGAAGCAACAGCTCTATTATCTATCGCTCAGGGAAACTGAGGCATGAACAATCTGAGCGCAAAATCAAGAAGTAGAATACAGATTTTTTTTTTTAAAGCATCTTTTGAGAGAAATGGAGTTTGGGAAAGAGAAGAGAGTAAGAAGGGAAGTTACACAGAAGCTAAATAGTTAACAGCATATCACCCCTCCCCCAACTAGCTCACATTCCATCAAAACTACGTGGCAGACTTTATTTGTTAATAATATTTAACTTTCTTTGGCGCCTTCTCATACTTAAGCCTCTTTTTTCAGGTTAGTTGTAGACAAGCCATGAATTTGTAAAAGTGCACTTGATGACACATTAATAGGACAATCTGTCATATTGCAGCTAAACAGCTTGACAGATCCGCACACCATGGCAAGAAATGACATTCAGGGCTGGAATGGGGCAATTGCTTTTTTGGTCTGCTGGTGCAGGCTGCATCTGTCTGCCTGCAACATCTCTTTTCCTAACCCAAGAGCCAAATCCCAAGACTAGATCCTCAGATTTGGGGGAAATGAATCCTAACTACATCTGCAATCACACGGCAAAGTTACTTGATGGTCCAGTAGGACAAACTGACTGTAGCTAACTCCCGACTGTGTACTTTTCTCTGCGTTGGGCTGAAACAATGTCAGCATCGTTGTTACCCCGCCTCCAAACTTCAATTCAGCATTTGTATTATCTGTAGAAAATTGCACACCTGGCTGCTGCTGTTCTCACACCCTAGTTGCAGCAGTCCCAAAGCACCTGAGTCTTGACAATGCATGAACATTCAACCCCCGTTTGCAAAAAAATAGGAATAGGCCGATGTTGCACTTAACAGCCCAACAAAGCAAGGATCTCAAAGTTACTGAAAAGACAAATAGTTTCTTCTCTGAGCTCAGCACCATTGCAGCAATAATGGGAATAGTTAAGAATGTAACAATAGCAATTCTGCATGAGGAAAGTTTTGAAGTAGGGAAGATACTGTAAGAAGCCACAATTACATTTCAAAATTGTGTGCAAGAACCCAAATACAGTGTTTGCAAACACTATAAGAAGTGTGTGTAAAGCCGGAGAGGAAACTGAACAGTCAGGCAAGAAACTTGTAATTTGGTCTTTCAATCTCTACTTATACAATTCACCTTTTACTCAAGGTAGACCTTACCTAACCATGCTGCGAGCAATATCCAAAGGGCAAAAGGTCAAAAGCTAGGATTTTCAGAGTTGCCCATTGTAGCTATATTGAACAACTCCTAAGCCTTGGTGCAGAGATAGTGATTTTTTAAGCCAATACAGAAGAAGGCACATTACCATTCACTGACACACGCACCCACCCCTGCTTCATAGCAGATAAAAGTGTAGAGTACTCCTATGATAAATCCCTTAGGTTTAAATCTAAAATTTCCCAGGGCTAATCCAATATAAACTCAACCCACTGTTGAGCGGGTAAACATACAAAAGCTGTTAGAACAAACCTAAACATACCAGCAGACAAAAAGAGCAGCTTTGGGAAGACAGACCAAGAGCTTATGGTCACTTCAATCGCCTTCTGCAAAATCCCCCTGTGGAGCTGCCCGTACCCCACGTTTCACAGAGCCCCTCCGTTCAGCTGTTTCCCGCATTCCCCACCCAGCACAGCCACCCAGCCGCTCGCTCACGACCCACGCGGGATCGCTACGCCATCTCGTGGCAAACCCACAGAAACACCCAGACCTTGGCAAAACAGGGAAACATTTGCTGCTGCGTTTCTCTTGCAGTCGGCTCTTCAGTTACCGAGGTGTGAAATAATGTTGTCAGGGCAAAGCTTTACTGCTAATAAAAGGTTCCTAGTAAACCCTAATAAATCATCCTCATTCGTTGCCCAGAAAAGCCTTTTCAGTAACATGAAATGTGAATCCTTTGAATTCATGTTCAATAGCCTCCCTTTTGTGTGGGTGTGTGTGGGCAATTTTTCAACTGAAAACATGATTTTTCTGCTTTAAGATCTGGCCTTTGCTGGGCAGCAAAAAAAGTATCATCTTGTATACTATTTGTCTTCCCGTGACTGGATGCAATATAAGCACCCAATAGCAACAAATCATTAGCAGAAATTATTCCAAGACATTCAAAAAATACCTTTTGAAACACAGGGCTCAAGGCAGTAACTCTAATTACAAATTATGAGCTTGCTCTTCTGAAGAGAAGACAGCTTGTCACTTGCTGACTGCTTACACATTCAAGGCAAGTTAGAGAATCCATGAGATGGGCAAGCAGCATCTCATTTCTTTGGCCTTCTGTGTATGGGAGAGTTTCCCATTTAATTCTTGGCTAGATAGATACTATCAACACCCGTGATCAGTTTCAAATTGAGTACTTGTGCAGACACACTAGGAGGGTTTTTCCTTACAGAATTTGGCTAGTGTAGGGGCAGAACAATGCCTGTCCTCACAGCAAGAATCCTGCATGACTACATGGATCCAAAATACAGCAACATGGCTATCCTCATCTGACTAGTTCCTTACTAACACAAGCACTAAAAAAACCTGAAGCAAGGCAACTGACATAATGAAAAGCACCAAGTCTAAACAATGGAGTGCAAAAGAACTCCAGGCACAAGAACTGTTGTGAATAAGAAAAAAAGGGCAGAAATACCAGCATTAAGGAAAACGCGTAATTTCATAAAACAGATCAGGACACAGTTCACCTCTGTGTCAGGCAAGCAAAAAAACCTCACTTTCTTCAAGTTATAAAGAAATTGCTATTAGAAACTTCTGTTTTGGACACACACACACAACTGGAATGCCAGGCCAAAATCAAATTCTAAAAGTCACAAGTGAAGACAGCCTCTGAGTAACATTTACTGCTTTACACAGAACTGAAGCTGTCCAGATATCACGAACTAGCTATTCAGTTGCTAAGGAATAGCAGCAGAAAGAAGTCAAACTGTACTCAAACAGCAGCTGCTGAGTTAGTAGCAAGGTTCCAATCCACTTTTTTCTTCAGAGGCACCATCACCGTTGGCAAAAACAGTGGAACAGCAATCTTAGAGTGGCTCCTACATGTCTCAGAGTAGGTACTGAGAACAGCCGCTGCACTACAATGACGTGACGTTTATGTCATTATAGAAATAATACCTCTCTGTAAAGGAACTGCATTATCAAACAAAAGATCTAAAAGAAGTTACTACCTGTAGGTCTTCCTGGAGGTGTTTTACCACAGATATAAGGGATACCAAACTAACCTGAGGAGTAAAAAAAAAAAAAAAAAATCTGGAGGTGGGAGAGATGCAGTTTTGCCATAGTTTTTGTTTTCTAGTCCATATATATGCAGTTGATTTCTTCCCAGTGATTCCTTTCCCAAAAACAGTCCCACAGAAAGTATAATTTTTATCATGAATGTTTATTATGAACAAAGAACTTTACAATGCAGTCATTTCTACTCCTCAGTACATGCTTGAAGTAAGGTAACTTCCGTGACCTTGAAATCTCAGGGGGAGAAAAGTTACGACTACACACAAATCCCGGATTTTAAAAATCAAGAGATCTTTAAAGGCGACCACTGAGATGTCTTTTGATTCAAGCTGCAAAAACTCCCTACCACCTGTGCATAACAATCTTACAGAAATCTTGAAATTGCAGCGTGAAAGTGATGGGCCAGACATTTGTTCCAATATCATATACTGAGGGACAGCTTTTAGTTTTATTACATTAAGTAATGCACCGCTTCAGGGCATGATAATATTTTTGCATGGCAAAGAATGGTTTACTCCATCTAATGACTTTGGTAACAAAAAGATCAGATACTGCATACTATTATAAATGCTTTTAAAAAACACAAAACAGTAAAACTGACACAAAAGGGAATAAATCTTCCGTTACCAAAGGCAAGGAGCAAGGAGATGTATCAAAATCTTGTAAAGCCATAGGTGCAAGGGTTCAGTCAGCTATTGCTCCTAGCTTTCAACAAATGGCACCTGATATGACTGTCAAGTCTTTCTCTGAAACCAGGGTACTGAAGAGAAACAGCAATTGGAAGTTTTGTTTTGATTTTTTAAATACAACCAATCCTCAGAAAAAATGCAGCATGTCCAGGGTTTAACCAAAGCTTTTTTGTTTCCAATTGTGGCACTTACTAAAAACAAGAGACCCACCTTCAAATACCTGGGTGTAGCTTAAGGCCAACTTGTTGTCACATAATAAAATGCCTTTTATTCAACATCTCCAGATTTTACTAGTTCTTTTACCTTGGTTAGGTACATTTCACAAAAGATGCAAACACACCATGCTCAAGGTCTCCTCGTCTTTGTCTTCATTTATGTGGACGAAAAAACTTCCGTAAGATAGGAAGATAAACATAGATAACCAATTATAAGCTTCTGTCTGTAGGCGATGTCAACGGTAATAAAAGGCATTGCGAGAACACAAACATGTTTGAATGATACTAAGCTCTATGAGGCAGAACAGCCTCAGCTACAGGTCCATACGCTTTGAGAAAAAAGTATCGGTCTGACAAGCCATCTTGATAATTCTACCACTGCAGGAAAGACATGACACTCCCCCTTCCTTTCCAGCACACCCCCAGACCGACAGAACGTAATTGTTTCTAGATAGATACAAACTGGTGCTTCTCTTTTTACAAGAGCTGTTTAAGCACATACAAGAGGTAAATGAAAAAATAGTTATAAATAAGATTTGGTAAAACCACAAAATTAAAAAAAAAAAAAATCAAAGATTTATAAATACATTTTAAAATCCAGCCTTTTCCAAATTCTATCCACACACACCCCATCTCCTCCTTCCCTTCCTTGCCTCAGTAAGAACTGCTTTAAGATTTCTTTAGTATAGAGCTGTTCTGCTAATTTTGAAATTCCTACCTATTGCAGAGAATTGGTCACATTTATTGATGCTCTAAGCTGCATGGCTCATGGGTTAACAATACATTTTTGCTTACAATTCAAGATACCAAGGAGAAGCAGAGAGAGAGAAATCTGAAAGGCAAAATAAGAGAGTTTCAAAAAAATTCTTAGATACATGAGGTAATATTTATTTGGGCTCTTCACAATACTTGAAATAAGACTATGCAGTTAGATGCAGAGCTTTTTACCCTGCTATCACCTTTGACAGTTTGTTGCACCATTAACAGTGAGCACGTTCTTCCCCAGTTGACTAGGCATCACTGTCAATTATGAAAGGCACAGTATGTTTGCCTCTGATGAAACAAAGCATTTGGATAAAATTCAGCAGGGGGAGGAAACCAAGCAAACTCAGTTAAAGAAGTAATTTCAGACTTTTGAACTACCCTAGGAGCTGTAGTGTTTATCCACAGTCCTGTAATCTCATAAACAAGCATCAGTATTTCAGTCATCAATCACCTGAAGGGGAACATTGATAAACTTATACCTAAAGCAAAAAGCTTCTAGAATCTCAGATGAATTAGAAGGGTTTGGGTTTTGGCTTTTGTTGGTGGTGGTGGTTTTTTTAAGAGTTTATGCAAATCTTCAAGTAAGCAAGCGGAACTAATTTTAAGGGTTTACTTCAGCTAGTGACACTTCAGATTAATTCAGTTGACTCTGAAGAAGCTGGTTTGTTATTCAGACTCATTTGTCTTTTTATCTTCACACGGGCTACAGCTACTTCATTTACCAGAGCCCAAGAAATCCAGAGAAGATTTTCTGAATACACAATCAACTCTCCATTGGTGTGTGCAGTTTTATTATTTTTTTCCAACAGTGGCACCTTGTGATCAAAATTAAGTATTACAGCTTTCAAATACAACATCTCCCAAAATGGAAATCTGTAAGTGAACAAATCCAAAACAATACTGGATATGGGTATCCCCACTAAAGACTGATTCAAATGCTTTTTCTTGCTAATCATTCCTAAAGGCCGACAACTGCACTTCTTGTAGCCCAAATAAACCTTTAATTACATTGTGACAATTTAGACAACACATTTAACACACGAGGTGTTATTTTCCCACTCATCTAATCACTACTGACTAGATATGCAATGATGTTCATTCTGTTTTAAAAAAGAAACCAGCAATCTTCTGTAGCATCAATGTTTACATTAACCAAACCCTTACCAAGTCCACATGAAATCTCTACTTGAATCATTTCAACACCTGTACAGACTCTTCCCTAATGAAAATAAAATATGATATGCATAAACTGTGAAATTTTAAAAATTGTTCAATGAAGTAAAAAGCCTTATTTGCTTAAGATTTTCAAATTTCAAATAATAGATGGAGAGCTGCTATAAAAATCAAAGCACTAGAAATGTTAACGTCTCATCAATAATGCTTTGACTTGTTTGTGAGCCACTACTAGATAGCAGCAAGGACAAGAGGATCTGTGAGCAGACTTCTTTTAGTTTTCTGACTAACCAAAACTACTCCACTTCCCAAACATAACCCATGAGCCAACCAATGTTTTACCTGCAACTTGGTAAAACAAATATTTACCCCAGTGTCAGAGTCAGATGCCCAAAGAGTCCCACTCATTCTGCAACTACCACTAATTTGGTCTTGGATTTCTTTTATCATCCTCATTCTTGCGCTATGCTTCTCAGTACATACTTGACTGTGTAGGCAAAGGCTGCAAAACCAACTATAACGAACAAGTTCGCCAAAGCTCCGCCTAAAAGTCCATGGTTACGATTGGCCTGTTGGAGACCTGGATGATTGGCAGGTGCCAGTGGTACATGCCCGTTAAGAAGGGGTATTCCATTCTGACCGTAATGTGCTTCCCCATCAGGGACAACATCTGGTAAAGGGAGGGATGGAGGTCTGTTATTGAGCTCTTCTTGTGCTTTCTGTTTTTGTTTAATCTCCTGGAGAAAGAAAAAAGAAAACTGAATAGCTGGAAGTGAAAGCGGTGAAGCTATTGGGAGTTCTGAAAAGATTACAGAACTCAAGTTCTTACATAACTTTAAGAAAAGGATATGGTACACCTCTTTATATTGTAGGTCTTTTAAACTAAATTAACTGCATTATGTGTATTTGTGCAGTCTCCCCAACTTCTTCCAAACTGACCTACTTCAGTAGTTGACACTAACAAATCATTTGGCCAAGTTTTGGTTTAGTTCACATGTACATTTTCCAAGAAGTCTTTTTTCAGAAATGAGAAATTTTTGCATCAAGTGTCTTGCATGTCCAGCTTGTTTTGAACACAAGACATTAAAAAAATGAAGAAAGCAGTCATAGAAGCTTAGAAGGGTTAGGACTGTAATTACATGTTAAAAATCTGCCTGTACTTGGAACACAACAGCAGTTATCTATTATTGTCTTCAGAGTTTCCCCATGATTTAGGTACTGGCAAAACAGTACTGCAGAAAGTATTTCCAATTCTCTGGCATTCTTGTAACTGGTAAGAAAACGGAATTAAAACCTTCAATTCAGATTTATATCTGCGTGAGGAAGAAAGGAAATTGAGATAAAACTTTTATTTCCCCAGAAGGCTGTCCCAAAAGGAGACAGAGAGGCAGAATGGTTTTTAAACTAAAGCTTTGTGAATACCTTTAAGAATAATAATAGATGAATCAAACCTGAAGTTCCCTAAGCACTCACCACTCTGCCCAGAAAGGCCGTTTCTGTCTGTGGACAATGTTTACTTCACTAGCTGGGCTCATATGTTTACAACCTCAGCTTATCTCTAACAAAAACGCCCATCTATCATGCTTCAGAAAACAACTGGAAAAAGGCTCTTCTATATCTTTTCCCTACTCTTCTACAGTATACATTTTTTGTGCAATAATTAAGACTTGCAATTTGGTGAAATTTGTACAACCCAAAACAGTTTGCCTGACAATTTTATGCCTAGAATTCCAAATTACAACGAGCATCAGCATTATAATATTGTAACTCCAGAGTCATGAAACAGAGGCCGTAACAGAAAACTGTTCCCATTCATATGGTATGCAGAAAATTAACTCTCGAAGTCTCAACAGCAGGCTGAAAGAACCGAAGAAGTTACAGGGAAGGAACCATCTTGAGACAGGAGTGAAGGAAGGAGCATCCTTCATTTGTAACAAGCGAGATCTTTTAGAACAAAGTACCATTAGGGGAAATTGGCTAGAGAATCCCACAGGTCTGAATGAAGTGAGATTTTTTTTTTTTCTTTCTTTCTTAAACCTATACCATCTATATAACTGTTGTCTGGCTGAAGGGTAACCATTTTCAGAACCTTACACAAAGCAAATTTCTATATCCTTCAGTTGTTACCTATACACGATGCTATAAACTGTGTATCAACACACCTACAAGGTTAGCGTTGTGCAAGGAAGACACATACCCTAAAAAGATATCACCCATTCTCAGAAGTTAAGCAGGAAGAATATAAGAGTCTCTGATCTTAAAGGAGAATTCAGAAAAAAAATCTAGGATATTGGTGGACCAAGTCTAGATATACAAAGATTAGTCCTACCCAAACTCAGGAAAACACAGTATACAATTCTAAAATATTGGGACCGCAACCACGTCTACTGCATGGGCAGCTCAGTCAAGACTATGATACCAATCCTAAATACACATATTTGATTCTCTGTACAATGGATCTTTGTGCAGCAGAAAAACAATTCCGATTCAAGTTCTAATTTTTACACATAGCAAAAGTGCCTTTTAAAAGGCTTCCAAGATTGACAAAAGTAGCCACTGTCTGGGAAAAGTCCTAAAAAATTAGTTTACAGATCTACACAGAGAAGTTGAAAAACTACAGAAAATCAAATTATTGCACAGATTAATTCCCTTACCTCCACCACTTCAGGGAAGAGCTCACAGAAAACTTTATCTTTTAAATTAAATGCTAAGCTTTGTGCAGCGAGCTGTCTTTTCTGTGGAGGAAAAAAAAAATTATCAGCAGTTGCATATAAACGAAGTTAATATACTTTAATTCAACATCTGACTACTTCCTACAAGAATGGTGCAAACCACTAGCCAACTAGTTTCTAACATTTACACCTTCATACCTGTGAATATTACCCACTACAACACACATTTCTAGACATATGTTCTCCATTCTTCATCTTATGGGATTAGTGTTCTGTACTAGTATGCCTGCTTTGCAGACACTTCAAGAGGAAGCAAGGAAGGAGAAAGAAAGTCCTAACCATACTGTTCAATAAAAGGGATTTGAAGTTCTCTAAGAAATCCTCTCCCCATCCCCACACTACCCTTGATTCATCTGCCCATCATATAGTAGGCAACAACATATTCATCCTGAGATATCAAAATGACAGCTGCTCTTGTTGTTTAACTTTGAGGTCACGTTGAACATTCCCTAAGCTGACAAAAGGTACATCACGCCGTCTGGAGCTTACTGTGAACTCGGACGTCTCTATGCTGCCCAGTGTGGGGCCCTTTTCCACCATAAAACTAAGAAGGCCCGTCAAGATCGTCGAGACTGACCAAGCTGGATTCCACGTATCCGGGTGGAAATCAGTGATTGAAAGACACAACCTTCAAAAGGGTAAGACAGTCAGTGTGTTTTATTTTTGCCATTAAAATTATTACACATTATATATATTGCTAAAATGGTGTTAATTGCTTAAGCGTTAGAAGAAAATCCTTACCTTGTATTACACTTAAACCTTCCATTAGGTGTAATCATATAAATACTAGGAGGTTTAAAAGGAAATTCTCTGGGGAATATTAGTTTCCCATGATAATAGCCACCTGCATTACATAAAGAGATGAATTACTTATTTTGCATGAAGATGAAGTCCTAAGCTGCTACTCAAAACGGGCTAAATAAAACCCTTTACTTGTCTCCTTCTCCCCCTCACACTAAAGAGATCAAGCTCATCATCTTGTGCCTCTAAAATACGGGAATAATGATCCACACCTGCAGTAGATTTACTTTGGAGGCAATTCTCTCACATGCATATTACAAACAGTACTTTCTGTTGTCAAGTCTGCAATACATTTAAGGGAAACCAGCCAAAGTGTATTTAATACAATACAAATGGGCTAGTTTTCCAGAAACAGAGGTAACTGCAAATACAATCATACGAAGAATCCGATTTCAAAAAGCATTTTGTGAGAGGCTCCAGAGGACATTGTGAAATATGTGACTACCACAAATTAACAAGGCTTTTACTTTCCTCACTTTCTCCAGAGAAATTCGTAAAGAGAATATATGTCTCACTAAGCACATTTATGTGGAAACAAAAGGGGATTTTTCAAATTATCTTTGACTGTCACAGACTATCTAAAGTGAGTTACCTGCTCCAAGACCTTTAGCAATTACTTAATATGAAGTTATCTGTCTTCAGTTTAACCTAAATGTGGTTTTGTTAGAATCCTTGATAACAGAAAAATTACTAATAGACAGCGGTACCACTACCTCTTTTCAACAAGCTATCACACAAGTCATGAACAGCTTTGAAACTGCACTAACACTTTTTAGAGCTATTTACAGTAGTTATATTTTGCCCATTCAAACAGGCATGCAATTACTCAGGCATGCCAATCACGACATAAAGTACATGCACGCTTTTGCTACATGCTAACTTTTACCTTCATAGGGAGTCATTTCAGGTCCCCGTACAACATAGTGCCTAAGACAAAGAAGGAAATTTAAACAGTATGAAAGCCATCACACAATCAGACATCAATTTCTCCAGAAAAATGAAGATCAATATCACTTCAGCAAAAGTTTCATACTCCACCTCCCAAAACCAAGATTCCCATACAATCTGTAGGAGTGAGGGAGTCGGACTTGATGACCTGGAAAATCTTGTTCTCTCTGGAAGTGCGTGAACAGTTCATTCTAATTCTTACCATTCAAGGATATTAGATGGGAGGGGCTCTGCACAGATATAAGGCACTGGATCTTTCTTAATTCGAAGGTAGTCTTGTTTAAGTCTCTGTGTTGCTGTCGTTGGTGCTCTCTTATTACTGTTGTTGCTCATCTAGTTTTTAAAAAAAATATATAAACACAATCTCAATACAATCTTAATAGATGCAGAGCTACTATGCTTCATTGAACACAGCTCCAGGTTTTTGCAAAATCTACTTTACAGAGTATTTTTTAAAAATATAAATTAAATTACCATAACTTTTAAGTGGCAAGAAGCATGCAAAATCTTAACCAACTAACATACTCCCAAGAGACTCTGTATATTGCCAAAATGGGAAAATACTCCTTCCAGAACACTGCTGTTTAAATACCACAGTGAATTGCTGTCATGAAAATATGCTGCACTAAAGAACCCACTTGAACTCTTAATAACCAGTCCTGTATTTAGGCTGAACACACATCATTGTGACACTGTTTTAAAGGGCTTTTTTGAGTAATTCACTTCCCTATAGAGTTTGAGTATCTATTATGTAAATTTGCCCATGATTCAAATTTGTTTGCTGTTTCTACACAGCCAGTTATTTGAAATAAATAACAAACAAAAAACCACAATAACCTTATTACTGACTTTGAGGTGAAGGATTTTAAATTAAATCTGCGGCCTGCTTAAGAGTCAGTTGAATTTACAGAAGGGAACTTCTAAGCCAGCTTATTCTCTTCCAGATAAACAAAGACCTCATCCAAAATGAGACAAGTCAGTGTGAAGAAAGGAAATTCCATGCTGCTTACAAGACAAAGAGAGCATTAGCCCTTACAATGCACTTACAGAATACATACCAATTAACAACTGCTATTTAACTCACTTTCGCCCGAGAAACTTAGCCAGTTACTTTGCTTTATGCATGGAAATTCAAGCAAGAACAAAAAGGAAAGATTTTACAAACAGCTTGTATAAAGAGATAAGACAACGCTTACAATACGATAGCAGCATTTGACACGAAAAGTATGTTAAATGCCTATAGCCCTTTCTATTCCTTTAATTCAAACAGATACCCAAGTACAATTTATTAAAGAAATAATATTTAAACCACAAGCAACAATTGCATGTGGTCAAATATTCAAACCCTATTCAAAATAAACGCGTTTAACCTGGCGTTTGTTAGAATTACTGTAAATCATTGTTTGAAACATACAGTATTTTTTCTTGAAGGAAGTCACACATGTTTTTAAGTCACACCTCTTTGAGATAATAAAATTAAGAATTTTTCTCTAAAGAAGTTAGTTTTTATTTTAAAACATAGATTAAACCATATCTTTTTAATTTAACACAATTATTTGTTCTGAAGTCTTGTAATAGCGCCCCTCACTATGGACTGCAAAAATACACTGAAATATTTCACAGCACCAAGTATAGTTATTGGGATTTTAACACCCCTCCAAGCCTTATCTGAAGGAACACTCGTATCTTAAACGCAGAAAATAAACGGCAACATTTACAGGAGCTATGACCGCAAACCGATTTTCCCATCTCGACAATACAATTTACCAGAAACAAAGCAAGAAAGCAACCGCCAGTCTTCAGACAGCCAAGCACCAGCAGCACGATGCGCCCAGGCCCTGCTCCCAGCCCGGCAGGGAGGATGAGGGAACTAAGGCAAGGGCACCACCGGTCCCCGGCCCCCTACTGCCCTGTGGAACCGTGCACGAAATGGCGCCCAGCCAGCGCCTCTTTCCGCGGGTAAGCGTCAGCCCGGCCCTGCCGGTGGCCGCTCCCTCCCTGAGGAGACGGGCAGCGAGTGGAAGACCGAAGGAGCAAGAGGACAACCGGGGAGCTCACGGCCTACAGCGAGCCGGCTGCCCGGCACGGGCCCCCCCAGGCCGAGGAAG
>NW_009204764.1:0-10315 GCF_000690835.1 Fulmarus glacialis
GGAATCCCCCACAACAATTACTATCTAAAAAGACATTTTAATTATATAAAAATTATTAAAATTCACTTAAAGTTCATAGATTTGGAATATACAATACAATTAAAGCAATTTAAATATAGACAATGTTAGAAAGGAAACAGCATAAGAGTAATCAAAAAATGACCTATCATAGATTTTCCACACTGAGGCATGAGTCAATCCTGACTGTTAAATCACCTTTCATGATTATGCTCCTGATTCAGGCTATTGCAAAAGTATACGTCTATCAATAAAAGCACTTACGGAATAGAGTGTGTGTTTGCTTAAAGCTGGGCCTGTGCTTTAAATACCTTTTCAAGCTTATTTTGATGGCATTCTCTAAAGTTTATAACTCCTTTACTAAGGCTCTTCGAAGATGAGACTGCATTGTTGAAGCTGTTTCAAACAAACAGTTTCTAATCATGTTATGCTAGACCCAAAAGATCTTTAAAGAGTATGGATAAACTGATGGTGAATCCTACTTTTCCTGGTACTCCTATGACTGAACTCTGTTAAATGGTCTTATATCAGGAATCACAGCAGATTACATACTGTATTTCCGTAAACTGATTGTCAAGATTGTTAAACTACTTTGCTCGTCTTTGTGGCTGTTAGAAATCTCAACAATATCATTATTTTGGGCCTGTCTTGCCACTTCCAGTTAATTCTTTGCATTTTTGCCTAAATACCAAATTTAACATGAAATTAGGTACTGGGTGAGAAATTCTCTACATCACAAACCTATACAAGATGAGCAAAGCTTTTCAGTTATGATGATCTAACCTAAAACAATGTCCTGCAGCTCATTAATTTTAGAACCTGCTTTTGCATAAAGATAAAATATTATACAGTAGCTCTGGATAATTACAAAGCCGCAGAGGGAGCTTTACTTTAGAATTATATTATATCACGTCACATACTTTTTCTAGTAGTAAAATAACAGAAATAAATGAGGACTAGTATAGTTTTGACAGGGCAAGAAAAGAAGGACTATCAAAACTAAGACTAAGTACATTTTTATCTACCAAAAGCACAACATTCTAAATAAGCAGAGAATTGAGTATCGATGAGCAATTATTTGTTTGAAATATAAAGTATTAAGTAGTAGAAAATATATAATTCCAGAATATTTCTACACAAATAATGAATTAAAATGAGACATTTTAATTAGATATAAGGAAAATGTTTTACCATTAGGACAGTCAAGCGTTGGAACAGGTTGTCTAGAGAAATTGTGCAGTCCCCAGTTTTTAAAGACTAAGCTGGATAAAGCTCTGAGAAGCCTGGTGGCACAAGAGCTGACCCTGCTTGGAGCATCAGATTGGACTACAGACCTTCTGAGTTCCCTTCCATCCTGAATTATTCAGTGGTTCTGTGACTTCCATTCCACAAATACTTTTTAAGTAAACAGGAAAACTCACAGACACACCAACTAATTCTCTAGAGGACAGAAGTTTCTGACAAGCAGGGAACAGAAATAAAAAAGTAGATGAGGGAGCAAAAGGTGGCATAAAGCAAAAGAAAACAATTTTTAATTGCCACCTCTTTAAAGCTGAAAAGGCAATAAATATCAAGCAGCATTCTCAGATAAAAGATTAAGAACTAGAGAAAAAAGATTTGTATGCTAGTAAATAATATATAATAGCTAGTAAATAATATATTATAGATCAGGAACCACTTCAAACATATTGCACAGTGCATAAAGAAAGAGATAGCAAAGAGGGAAGGAATACTCTAAATTATTTTAACAAGTATGTAGCTCCTTGCACTCCAGTGCTCCTCGCAAATAACTAAAAGACAGTTGGAACCTTGGAGATGAACATGAGGGCAGCAAAAAGAACTCTGAAAAAACTGAAGGCTAGCATTTGTTATTGAATTACGAAAGAGGTTTTAAGCTCTAGCATAAAAGAAATAAAATAAGTTCTGAATAACAGACGCAGGTGTTCATATATGGACTTATGAATAATTCAGAAAATTTAACTTTATGGACTTTTAGTAAGGAAAAAAAAGGTAACATCAACAGCAGAAGTAATAGCGATACCAAAATAATCACAGAATAAGAGATGGCTGCAAACAGAGGTGTGCCAAACAATGAAAAATAAAAGGAAAAACACCTAAAGGAAGTAAATAGCTAAAAAGCTATTTTCTCAAGAACAGTGACACAAGAGTAATGACAGCGAGGGACAGACTCCTTTGAATAGCAGAAGACCTTGCAAGCAGGTCTATCAGCACAGCTGTGCCATCAACACAAGCATCAATATTTTTTAGAACACCGAGAGCAAAAGAATGAAAGATAAGATGAAGATATCAAAGAGATTGAGCAAGCAATAAAGATGACAAAAGGATAAATGAAATGATTGATGGTACACACCTTGATACCATAAAGAATAAGGAGTATAGAATGGGAGAAAACAGTATTGTTACATCATGGGATGTATTTATGAGAAGATAATTCCAAGACAAGTGAATCATACACTGGTATTTCCATGAATTTTTATTAGTGTACTTTATTGAGAGAAGAAGCTCTACAAATTTAAGTTGAAGCTTTAAATTCGTAGAAGAACTGGGGAAACTGAGCATAATTGGGGCAGGGGGGGATGGGGCAGGGAATGGGCTGCTTAAAAAGTGAACTGTTTCCCCACCACGTTCTTCACAGTACCAAAAAGGGGAACAGACTATGTCAGCGTTTTTGCTGCATGAGTAAGATGGTAAACTAGCACCACCAGAATCCAGAACACAGGCTAGACATGCAGCAAGGTATTTGGAGCACATTTCAATCCTAAATTCACAAGGCAGTTTGTCACAGTAAGAGTTACAGCTGCAAATTTAAAGGTGATTCTGAATTTTCTTTCCACAAGGACTGCACACGAATGAGCAGACTGAATGGGATGATTACTGAACTGATTCATGGCCTACAGATGCTAAATCCAATCCATAAAGGTATTGAGGCAATGAAACAATAAAAATAGCTGATACATGAATACTACCAAGTCCTAAAAGATCTAGAAAAAATTACAAATCACTTGAAAAAGCAAGCCAACAGTATTACATTACTCACCCCTTGAACAGAGCAACACCTATCATAAAAGTTGAATAAAGCAGCATCGATGACAAGGCATGCATTGTAATTGTCTTTCAGATGTCCTCTATCCACACCAATTGCATCACAGTCAATTTAGAAACTTTGACCCAATACTGAGAAGTAAGATACTGCCCTTCCAGCCCAGTTCTCACAAATCACTAGTCATATTCGGCAAACCATTCATAAGTAAAAGAATTTCCATATTTTTGTTGAGGTTTTCATGAGATAATCTGGTCTTATTGGAGCAAAATCTTGGGTAGAACATGTAGTCTAAAATAAGTAATCTTGGGAAAAACAAATGAATAGCTATTTAACTTCAAAGAAACAGCATAACTTAAGACAAGTACATCCACCTTTTGTCACCAGTTCACCCTTAAGTCTCTTCTTGGAATAAATTAATTTAAAATGGCTTGATTTGTTTCTATGGGATTTTTATAGGATTCACTCACCTTTTCCCACTAATGGTCAGCTATCTATTTCAAGACAAGATTCACTACTAATTGAAAGAAAGAGATGCTCTGGTACTACCTTACCTTGAAAAGAGACTCTCCATCAGGCAAAAGAAACCTTAAAAGCACACTAGAGAGATTTACAAGGAAAAAAAATGACTGAAATAAAACGTTTACTTGTTTTGGTGATTTTCTCTTCATCATTCATTAAATGAACAGTTAACTGAGGACACTTTCTTGTTTTCGTCTTAAGCACATTGCCCAGAGTACAGAAGCATAAAGAAACTTCATGCAGCAAAATTAGCAGGAGTCACAGTGCTATTCTCACTGAAGCAGGTTATTAATTTGAATTTAATACAGTCTTTTTTTTTATGGTACACATTCTAACAATGCACTACATGCAACTATTTATAGCTCAATGATTTTAAAGGTCTACCCCGTAAGTCCACTGTAATGTACAGTATTTCCAGCACAGCTGGCTTTATATTCAGTACATAGGCTATACCTTACAAACTCAAAGAAAAACATGGCACAAAAGACAACTAAACTGTTCTCATCAGAAGCAAATCATCCTTTTCCTGAAAGCAAATTTAAATTAGTTGAATGAGAGTAATGAGCACAGTGTAGAATAAATACAGAAAACAAAGTAGCTGGTATTTTTTCATTAATATCCCATGCAAGTGTATATTATAGTGATAAATACATATCTTTGTTTTTCTAAAGCTGATTAACTGTATTAACACTGCTGTATTCATTTTCTGAGCATTCATATTTTATGAGCTGGGCAAGTTAGTGTATATTGCAACTCCCATTTTTCAAATGCGGTATCACTTCTGGATACAGGAGGGGACATTACAATTATAAACGAGTAAAACTTCAGTGTGTGTGTGTCACACTCTCCATTAAAGCTAAACAGAGCGCTTGTGATACTTACAACTGATTCGTAGTTACTCCTGTAAACAGCAACACACATTTAAATAGAGGAAGTTACATTGATCAGTAAACTTATGAAACTAATGGAAAAAGAGTCGGCAGGGGTATAGAAAAAAGAATGAGGTGCATACAAAAGAAAAAAGATAGGGAGAAGAAGAATAAAAGTTCAAAAGAGGAAAGGAAGATACTCCTAGCTTTGCACAATTACACAAAATTACTTATACATGCTAGGTTTTGTAACTACTCTGGAGGGATTTATCTGTTTTTCAGTTTTAGGTGATTTGGAGCCAAGCCGGAAAAGGACATGCTCACTTCATATGTGAATCCAGTCACACGCTTGATCTTGATTTCAAGTTCTGCAGATTATATTAGAAATAATAGAAATTACATTGAAATATCCATTGACTTCCATGTTTTAGTCAGAAATCACGAGCAAGACAAAAGTAACTTAAGTTCAGCACTGCAATTCTCAAAATTTCCAGTCAACTAACACTCTGAAAACACCTGAAGTCCTTACAGGCATCAATTTTAAATACTCTTGGCTTGCACAGAGATGCTTAAGTCTTTACAGCATTGAAGAAATTGGTACTTATCCCATGCCACAGTGGACTGGCAAGAAGGCGGCACGTGCAGCTGGCCACCGCACAGGATGGAGGTAAGGCTCAGGCAGGGCAGCGTTCGGCACAGCAGTATGGAAGTTCTTCAGCCGATTTAACTCCATGTTCCTTTCATGACTTAAAAGCTGGTACTTTTGGAGACTAAGGTCATTATTTCAATATCAGAAGGAAACAACTTACAGTCCTAGCCATTAACAGCAATGTGTGGGAAACTAATAGAAGTATTAACACTCTTAATTGCAAATAAACTTCTTTTCTCTTATTTCCATCTCCTCTACAAACTGCTTGTTATAATTCATTTTGTCTAGCTCTTCTCTATCTGTTATTTTGAGGTTTGTGTATTGTTTTGTTTTTTTTTTTATTTCACTGTCAAATAGCGAAGACCTAAATTGTTTCAGTTAATTCTGCTGAGGACTTCAATACTGTCACATTTTATGCTCCTCCATTACCAGGTTATTATTTGGTATTTCCATTTTGATTTTCTTTTCTATTTGAATGTGAAATGCAAAATTACCAAAAGACCCGAAAGAATAACCATAGAGTAATACCACATTACATTACAATAGAGTTTACTTGCTAATGTAGGCATGGAGGAGTAAATAATTAACTTATCACAGAAATAAAAAAGGATCATATTAATTCATATGACAATTACTGAAAAACTGATACAATAAACATAACCACAGTGACTAAACCACATGGAAATGATCCAAATGGTGTTTGAAAATTCTGAATCCATACTAAATGAAAATACTTCATGGGGATTAATTTTACTGTTCAAAGATGAAAAGTCAGCACTGGTAAACAAAAATCTCATCTGTCATCTGCATGCAACAGTTTGCAATTCTGATTATTTAAACTGTTGTTAAAAATTGAGCATACAAGAACAATACACGCACCGCAATACACACTACTACACACTCCTTTTCTGCTGCTTGGGCTTGTTTCCCAGATAACTGTCAGGCTGTCTAGTCAAAAACAAATACTGACAGACACCCTGGTAACTGGACAAATAGTGGTTTTCAGCACAGACAGGTTAGTTTTGAAATGGGGATAAACTGATGCTGATGGGGACGGGAAATGGGATCATGAGACAATTTTCAATTATCATAAAAATAACTTTATTGAAAACAGACAGACTAGGAATAATATCTCTGCACTTCTCCACGTGCCAATATCATACAGCTCCTGCAAAAGAAAAGAAAAGGAAGTACATGAAAAAATAATTTAGTGCTCTACATGGTGCATTGTCAATTTTTCCACACTGCTTACCCTTCTCCTCTGCTTCCAACAATTACTGGCAGGACACTGTCGCTACTCATTCTAGGCATAGAGGACACAGAAAGATTTAGTTCACTGTCAGAAACATCAATTTTTCTATACAACCGTAATATAAATTACAAGCGCACCACTGTCATGGAACATTTATTGTGATACTTACCTTCTGCTTTCCGAATCCTTGCATCATTTACTGGATGAGACTTGACATCTACATAACACCTCCAAGTAGGAAGAGAACAAAGTAACACCGATTCACCGTGGCTGTGAAACGTGGCACAGCTCGGGCATTTGGAGCCTCTTCTCCTGTAGCAAGATAACTTCAGTACACAGTAAACAACCCTCTACTAACAAAGAAAAACACCCTAGCACTTAACAGATTCCAAGTTCTCATGGGCATGTCCAGATTGTATTTACTGTTTTGAAGCCTCCTCCGAGGTCCTCACTCAATTGGAAGTCTCACTGGCAAGTCTCACCTTTGACATGCAGATCTTGCCTTTGTCCTGCTAGGCTTGTTTCAGCAGCATACAACGTATACCAGTCACTCTCTACATATTTTTGCATCTGGTTAAACTGTAACTGAGCCCAAACAAGGCCAAGAGTAAAGTCTCAACATTGCAAATCATCTAATTGCATTAGCATACCCTTGTGGTGTCAGTTTTAATAATTCCTCAAGTTCAGTGAAGCATTTACCTAAATACCATATTCAAAATGCATGTTATGAGACTAACTAGGTATAAGGTCACATTTAAATACCCAGCTGTCTGTTCAGTGTTGGTGCCATCCAATTATCTGTACGTCATGATAAAAAGTGTTTACCTCTGAGATACACCAGCCATGCAGGAACCCAGGGCACACGCCTAATCCCAAACCAGAATGTACACGTAATTCGCATACATGGAGATATAGTACGGCAAAACCCCTCTGTATGCAGATGAGATGCTATGTCCTCAGTTGAAATCCAGCCTCGAAGCCCACATCCTTTCTCCCCGAGGTGACAGTACAGCAGAATTGTTCTTGAAACCAGCACCAGGATTACACAGAAACTTACCTGGAGGCACGTACACAATATCCATTTTTAAGGCTTCACAAATTCTCTTTCCTAATCCACAGATAACACTTTGACCTTACTAGTACCCCCCGACCAGCACATCATGATAGACAGTACACATTCACATGGGAAGTGACAGGCTAACCGTTATACGTAGCATTACCGCTGACATACACCCACTTCTACAGATTGATACCCTGCTTAATGCAACCAGCGCCTCCTCCCAACCCAGCCCCCAACAAAACAGAGAAATCCGGACCAATTCTGGCTTTCTAAACTTGTCAGCATGCTATGTTATCAACTTTTTTTTAGCTTCCATAAGTTTAATCACAAATGGTTAATAGCTTCAGTTAGAGAAAGCAGAAGAAACCAAACACAGAGGAAGGTCACCAGAGTAAGTTACATGTATTAACACTATTTTATCCATTTTATTCACACAGTTCACAGCATTACTATTTTGATACAGCACTAGAGGCTATTAACAGCACACATAAGTTAACCGCATGGTAAATCTTAAGTCTTGCCTTTTAAAAATAATGCAAGTTAATCCAACCCACTTCATTGCCAATACAGAAAATGCAGATATATTGGAAAAATGACATAGTGAGAAAAGTACAGATGGTAGCGCCGAACCAAGATGGTAGCGCCGAACCAAGATGGTAGCTAGGTCACAAAACATCTGGGGATAAATCTCTCTCTCCCACTAAACCAAAACCAAGCCATATCCCCCAAACTGAGCCAAGATGTTGTAAGGCAGCCTGCAACACGTTCACCAGATGCACGTTGACTTTCGTTTAAGAGGTACATTTTCCTAAATAGGTACAACCAGTGGCAGAGCCTCTCCCAGCACCTGAGGAACCTCTGCTTCATCCAGTACTCTTACAGCACACAGACGTCAGCTCTTTCTATAAACCCCTCTCTTCTGGTGCCCATGTCTCTTTTCTCTAGAGGTGATAAATGACTTTTCTTCCCAGCTAAAAGAATCCCGTGGAAAGTGCTGAAGATCTAAAGCCATTTCATGCCTCGGGATACTATTATTATTTTTGCAGCATACTTAAAAAGGACAGGCATTTCACAAAGAAACAAATACTTTAAATACTTATGATTAACAACAATATAATTATTAGACAGATATGCTTTGATAGTACTGGAAGATGACTGTGATCAGAATCTCTAATAATAGATTTTGTGTAAACAAGAGCATAAAACTGTCAGTCTGCCATATTACCAGAAAAGGATCTACCCGCTTTACACTTCAAAAAAGGAATACAGGGAAAACTGAACTTTATTTTTTAAACATATGTCCTTTACAACACGTACATTCTTTGCTCATGTAATTGAACATTCATCCTCTCTTCCAGTGAGGACAGGAGCATTACAGGGTTCTATAACAGATAAGAGTGGCTAAATGGTAACTAACGCTAGGACCATCCATGCAAACACTGGTTATTTATTTTCATTGTCTGTTTGCTGCTACAAGACATTGAGTTTCAGAGGACAGCTCACCAGCTGCACATTTTGTGAGCTGTGCAGGAACTAATGAACTTTGCCTTTTTATTTCTTCGCAAACAGGAAAAATATCAAATTGTTGCAGTCTTGCTTATATTGCCCATCAGCAAAACCAACTTTTGTGGTTTGGAAAAATCAAAATGCATCTGTCGCAGTGCATGACACAAGGTCACAGAGTCAATTTAGGTAACTGGATCATGTATTCCCAGAGTCTTATGCATACAACCATCTTATCACAATGAGGAGGCAGTGAGAATCAGCACAGTGAAAATAAAGCATGCACCACCTTCTCCAATATTAACAACTGCTCAGAGTACAGAAAACTGAATACATTTCACACTGTAGTCATTGCAAGGAGATACATAAATTTTAATAGGATCCCGTTCTTGAGTTACTTTATTGCTCTGCTCAATTAAATGTTATTTAATGATTCACCGCTTACAAGGGTATTATATTTCATTCTTACTCCATTGACTTCAATGAAGCGTCTTCTGATTTTTCCAGAAAAGATAACTAGTTCTAAGGAAAAATATTTTTCCTGTGTAAGGCAGCAAGTTTAAAAGTGGCGACTAAATATAGCAACTGCTATATTATTTTTGCAATTCACACATGGGGAGAGTCAGTTATCACATCATAGTTGTTTATACCATTGATATTGGTTTAACTGCTAAGCAACCTAAGGATGAGGACTATTTCATGTAGTGACTGTATTTCCATCAAAACTGTAGTGACCCGCCTGTTGCACTTTCTTGGGGCCTTTTATTTTCAACTGTATCCATTGTACCTAACTGTTACAGAACAAAAGTTAAAGATTCTGGATCATCAGATTAGGTGGTGTGGGTGAATTGCTGAAATAGTCATGTTTGTTCATGTATTGTATCAGGTTATTCCAATACTCACTTATCTTCACGTTTCATCCCTTAACACACCTTAACTCTACTCATTCTCAGTGTAAGAAATGAGTAAAACTGACAACTTGTCTTGGGCACTGACTCTTTGCCCAGAATACTTATTTCCAAAGATCACTCTCAGGCTTTTGCACCTCCTTGTATCTGGCAGTTAAAGCAACGATTTCACTCTGCAGCTGGGACCACATGCACAAGGTCAGTCTCCTCAACTCAGCTTTCAACTGCTACCTGTTGCACCAAAGTAACCTGATCGGCCATGTTGGCTATCAGAGATATTTGGCTTCATCATCAAATTTTCCATCAGACAAAAATAAACCATTCAGCCCTGAAGTGCGGTTAACCACTTGTACCAAAAAATGATAATAAGCTGTAGATACTCATATCCCCGTGCTATCTAATGCTAACGATACATCACTTAGTTTTCTCATTGAATAAAAGCCGCTTCCTTCAACCGCTTTTTTTTTACAAAC
>NW_009204764.1:10346-13323 GCF_000690835.1 Fulmarus glacialis
CCCACATGAGCATTACCAACAGCCAGTCTGCTTTCAATTGACGTGAAACTGTTAATATGATGAGTAGATTTCTAGTTTGTAGGAACATTGTGATAATATTTACTCACCTTTGTGTTGGAAATTTAAATAAAATTGCATGCATCATCATTGGTCAGACTCTTTGGGAACCATGCAGACATGTGCACCAACCCGGACCATGTGCACTGCACTCCTGCGTGAGCTGTACGTTTTCTTCCCAAGCACCCTGGTGCTCTCTTAGGAGGAACCGGGGAGCACAGGCAAGGAGGCAGCAAAGTCTGCACCTTCTTGCAAGGAAGAAATAGTTTCTGTATTACACACTACTGAAAGAGATTCCCGAGAGAGCTCAGGAATCTAAATGCAGAAAGCCTGACAAAAATTACTGTAACTGAGAATCTAAGGCACAGAGAGATTAAAATATTTTGCCCAAAGCCTTTCCGGAAGATCACATTGGAGATGAAATTGAATCTAGCTCTCATGAGTGAGTATCAAACACAAGACTTATTTTTTTTTCCTTTGAGGTACTAGAAAGGGTAAAGCATTTCCTTATCACCAGAAATTTCATGAAGCTTGGCCACTCTGATCACAGTACCTAAATGCACATTTTTAAGGACATTGTGTCCCTTGAAGACATACTTGGCTTTCATTTAATTCAAGAGAAGCTGCATGTGCATACATCAGAACCGTATATTGACCGTTACATTTGCAACATTTTAAAACAGATATGCCACATTAACATGCCTGCATTTATCTCTGCTATCCATACAAAGAAACAGACACTGCAAACCAAAGCCAGCAACAACATTAAAGTATCAGGTATTCATGTATGGGAATGCACAATATTGAATATTGTACGGAACATAAACCCGACAATATCCAAAAGGGGAAGGGGGTGCGAGAACATGAGAGAGGTTAACACAACAGTCAGTGTGGTAGATAAACTGAATGCATAACTCTTGTTCAGTAAGTCCTGCACGTGAGAGCTAAGGATCTGGTAGGATGCAGATTTCAACAGGTAATGGAAAAGCAATGTACACAACCTCTAACTACCGAGCTCTGCAACCGGCTGCCACAGAAGCTTGTGAGGGAAGACAGTATCAGCTGGTTTACAAAAGGATACACAAATTCATGGACAAGAGATCCCTGATAGGACAGTGAAAGGACTGGGTAGGTATATGCACTCCAATGATTCTTGAGAGTCTAGCAAAAAAAATCACTAAGCTCATCTACCTTCCTTGGCGAATGTACACTAGGCTAGATGTATAGTTAGTGTACATTTCATCTGTCCCCTGAGGCACCTCTACAGACAGATGTTCCTATCTACATGAGATTTTAGCTTTACCTACTGTGGAAGGAATTCAACCTTCCCTGGGAATCCAAGCTTACATGGTTTTCAAGCAAAATTTCTGGAAGGTAACAATGGAAATGGAATTCCTAAGGCAACTGAGCCCACAAATGCAATGAAAACATTAGAGTGTTCCCTGGATCACGTACAAACAAGGCTAAGCTCTGCAGCATCTATAGATTGTTATTTTTCATAATTGGAAAATACTCTTCCCACTAATTGTAATTATTTTCTACAGTACAGAAGTAAACTCATGGGAGGGACTTTGCATGAGTGACCCTAATTTGATGAGTATATTGCCACCTGATCTCTCTGTATACAGGGTGGGGATTTGTACTTTGCTATGTGTGCAGTAATGACTCCATATGGGCTTACACTTCCTAAGTAATTTTCAGAAAGATTGCAGGAGGGTTTAAGAAGCACAAGCATTTCACTTTTGCATATGATTCCGGAACTTGTTTTTTTCTAGCCCACAGAAAACCACCTCAAGCCTCATTTTAAACTGCTGTCATAATATTTTCAGGCTCGAGACACAAGATTTCATTAATTTCTATACCATCAAGATCTGTTCCAATATTAAACAAGACAGTCAGAAAGCTACTCATATGAGAAGACTACCCTGAGCCAAGACTTCAGGGGTTGGCTTTATTTCAAGCCTTAAAGAGATGTCTTTAAAAAAAAAGAAGAAAATAAAATGCTCAAGATAAGTTAAAAATAATTCAGCTTTGCTTCCTGGGTAACGCTTTCCTGCTTCCTATGGAAAGGGTCACTCTAAGAATCCTATATATATTCCATATCCTGTTTATTTTATGTATATGCTTGTCCTTCAATTCGTATGCCTCAAGACTGCTGCTTACAGTTTACTTTAAGCACTAAAACTGGGATATACGCAGAGCCTTTAAAGTAACCATTTCCCAGTTGTGCTTGTCCAGTATGTCTGTGAAAACACTTGCATCAATCCCACCAGTACTTTTAAAGTTTCATATAAAGTGAAGTGAAGCACTAAACTTCTGGAGACCACAGAATAGTTCTCTAGAGAGAACTCTTCTCTATGAGGAGACAGTTCTCTAGGTATGCCACACAAGTCTAAAAGCAGGAGGAAAAAATCCCTCACCTGTTGGCTATCCTCTAATGCAGCCTGCCATGCAGTTAATACTCATCACCACACCGGTTTCAAGATAACTTACGCTCAACTTGTCAACAAAATCTCCATATCACCACTTACGATCACTAGGCTATCATATTTTTATTTTTAAAATCTAAAAAAATCAAGTAAAACTCAACATAGGGAAAGGACACATTAAAAGTAATTTTTTTATGACTTTGATATGAATTTACAAGCTTTTTATTATAGTGTTTTCAGTCATATTTAATGGTTTATGCAAGCTGTTTTTACACAAATGACACACCAGTCCACTAACTCTGCTAAGGACAAACCTCGCCTTCCTCAAGGAAATTATTTATGCGCTGTGCAGATCACCAGCCGAGAGGTGAAGCGGTGACCTGTTAAGCCTGTCAGTCCCTCAGGCTATGAATACATTACAGGGCAGCAACTGAGTCAACAGAACATCGTCTTTTCCTTTCCCAAATTATAAGAGGCAGTTATTCATTCCT
>NW_009204764.1:14027-15621 GCF_000690835.1 Fulmarus glacialis
CTTTCCTTTACATGAAGATAGGCATTAACTCTTTCCTAAAATCTCATATAAAATATTATTCCTCGAATGTCATGATATGGCCATATAATCTTTATATTATGTTTCATTAAACACCAATAAAATACAAAACCATCATTATGTAGTTTTTAAGTGCCGTAGCAGTAGACAAGAGAAAAATTAAATCTTCATATAATTTCAAATGTAATCAGTAAACATAATAGGAGCCCAATCCAAAATCCACTGTCGGAGGTCATGGGAGTCCTCCCATTGACTTCCATGTGCTTTGGGATAACGCACCAAGATAAATATCAGCAAGTGAAAGGAAGAGAAATGAAAACTTACCCATGAATTCAATTCCTAAATGGTCTGCTATACCCAAGAAAGCATGTAAAAGAAAAAAGAAAAAAGAGACGGAAATGTTAGAAACAGACTAAAATGTAAATATCACCTTTATCATCACTGGTGGCATTCGATATTTATTTGGCAGAGCTGCAGAACGCAATGCAGGGTCACGGGCCCACTGCATGGGTACTGGTCAAAAAGAAAAGCAGAACCCTGCCCGACGAAGGGCAATCCTGAGATGGGAATTTAGGGCACTGAGCTGTCGTAGAAGGGAAGTGTATTTGGGGAAGGACACAAACATCTTTACTCATTACATTTATATTCGACTGAAGTGCTTCAAGCCAGCTACCCACAGGAATTTCATTTTCTCTTCCTCCCGAAACTCCTCTTTCAATGTGCTAACTATTACCATTAGTTAGACAAGGTTCTTGCTTTCATTTTCTCTGACAGAGATCAAAACCTGAAGAGATGAATGGAAGGCTTTTACTGAGTTTTGCAGCTCTCGCTATGGCACAGTGGCCACACTTGGACCCAATGTGATTGCACAACTGCTCTCTGTTGTGTAACTGAAAATCTGACTCAGAAAACAGTAGCCATGTTCCCTACTTAGCCATCTGACTGATACGATGCAACAATTTCACGACATTTAGAACTGGAGTAAAAATTTTAACGTTTTTAGAATATTGACTGAATCCACCACATGGAGTTCAAAACACTTCAGGATCCTTTTTTCACATGACGAATCAGGATATGATATGTCTCTAATAGATGGATGTTTTAGTGCAAAGTAGATTTAAATTTATATAAAACACTTCTTAATTTCAAGTTGATAGGAGTTATGTTTAAGTTGATATGCGATTAAAGAATAACAAACTCTCCATTCTGCAGGGACAGGGCAACAGAAAAGATGATAACTGACTTTTCAGAACGGAGTGTGTAAGGAGTAGTAGCTTCAAGTCCAAACTGAAACTGTGGAAGGCCAGTCATTCAGAAAGGCCGCAAAACGCAATTGTCTTCTACGCTAGGCTTGAAATATTTTGCTTTTCCATGGGAGGTAATAATTTGCATTATAAAGGAAAAAGAAGGATTTTTTTCCCTGAGGAAAATGCAATATTTTCCTTTAAAGTATAATAAAAGCAAAATATTTTATCTGTGTTTGTTCTCCTTTCAATTTATAGTCACATTTCCTTAATACAGAACAGATTAATACATGATTTTGCCAAAGAGCAGTGTGTGTGGGGAGGAAGGCAGT